>NC_091157.1:25365275-25420275 GCF_040958095.1 Procambarus clarkii | reverse complement strand
TATATGAGAACAAACAATAGTTATTGTTTTTAGTTTAAGTGTCTTAAGTGACGACCGCCAGTTGGACAAACTGACCTGAGGACATGTAGGCCGACACTAGGCGCAGTTCGAGGCTCGCGTTACTGGTTGGTGGACATGTATACATGTGGACGAGTTCTCCGTCAACAGTTGGCCTCCTCCATAAAGGCCTTCTAGCATAGCAGAAGTAAGTTGGTGTTGGGTGGTCACAACGTGGGTCATCCGGTGTTTACGACCTGTCCTCTAGTTTATTGTAACATGGTTACCCACTGAGGTTGTGTTCTGGCGCTTCACTGTAATTGTTACGCTAATGACTATATTTGATTAGTGAGCTTCCGCACCTGTAAGTGACGTCGGTTTTAAGAGATTCAGCTGCAGTAACATGACTAGTAAGCTAATGTTCCTTCTCTGAAGGGTATTATTTAAATTAAATTTTTGCTGGGAGTTTAACTATTGGCCCGTTGACAAGCGGACTAAATCCTATGCACATATCTGTTTCTTTCTTTTTTTTCCCCAGTCTAAGAATATCACCGTCGAATCTTACTTGATCAGAAATATCGGCTTGACTAAGAATAAAATTCAGTGTAATATGTAAGAACGTCTTTGGAGACAAAGATGGGTGAATGACATTCATGAACTATCGGATGACTTGCCGACAATTTGGTTTGGTAAATATTTTTCAAAATGTATTAAAGGTCGCCTTGATCACAGTATCCCTGTGACTGATGTAGTGAACCTTAACAGTATGTAATTCCTAAAGTTTATTGTTGACTGTTCTTTAAGATTCGCTACCTTTTTTTTTTTTTATTATTATTTTCACATGCAAGCATGCTTATAAGTACAATAAAAGTAAACATTAACATAGAACAGACCAAAATAACAAAGCACAAACGTTCAAAAACATAAAGGAACAAATGTACTAAACACAAAAACGCCGACCGGAAGGGCCGACCACAAAACAATACTAATTACAAACAAATCACAACAAGCAAGTTAAAACACAGTGGAATACAATGCAGAAATAACACACCAAAATATGAAATATTCAGAACAAGGCTATCAGCACCTCAAACCCACACGGAGAGGCACCAACACAAAACGAAAATAATTATAATAACAATAACAATAATAACAATAATAATAATAATACTAATAAAAATAACTAGAAAGGAACAAATAAACAACAAACAAAGAAAAGCACAATGGCAAAACTCGACAAAAAGCATAAACCCAGACCGGGTCACTCCAACAGCCTAAAGGGCACTCAACACGACACAAACAAGCGCACAAGCAGCAACATAAAAAAACATAGAACCACAAAGCACAACATAAGCACACGACATCCACAACCAGGCACCCACCAATCAAACCCCGGACCGCACAGGAACTGGACACGCACACAAGCCACACAAACCCATAACCATAAACCGGAGCACGCAGGAACCGGGAAACAAACCTGCCCCCCCCCCCCCCCCACACACACACACACACACACACACCCGACCCGCACCCCACAACCATGCACCACAATACACAAAGGAATCATGAGCGAGGAATACATATCTCAGAGACAGGAAGATATTTATCAGGGAACGAATCCCAAGGATTCCGTCGCTTATAGGCTTCCCAAATCAAATACTCCAAGTCGGTGGGGGGACGATCCCCCTGCCGCCGTGGGCCCAGCATAAACTCGGGAACCTCCAGATCAGGTGGAAACGGCCACTCCTGAAGGTCACCGACGCAAGTCGCATAACGAGGCTGGGGAGCGCAAACCACGTCCTTCGAGGTAGCAGATGACACTGATGAAGCGTACGAGGGCTGTCGGGACAGCCGCGTCGCCGTACGCACAGGAGCAGATGACAAGCAACGAGATGGTAACGTCCCAACCGAGACCGCAGAAGACACTGAAGAGATGGCCGGAGAAGGAAGAGGCGTCGAGACCGCAGTCGATGAAACGGGGACCGAGGAAGGGGTTACAGAACCCCCAGAGCGAGCAGTCTTTTTCAACACCGTCACCAGGCCACCCCGCTCACCGCGAACCTCAGCAGGGGGAACCACCCCCCACGAAGAACCGGTGCCATCCGAGGCAGGCGACGCACCCGAAGCAGGAACCGCAGACGCCAAATCTGAAGTGGAGGCCGAAACACCGTCACTGGCACCTTCTCAGGCAAATGCACCTCCGCCACCACCATAGTCTGCAACGCAACCGGAGCCACCCCTCCGTCGCCGGCAGATCCACAAGCGTCGAAATCGCCAACGTCAGCCCAAGCTGAAGACGAAAGCCGGGAACGCTTAGGCTCTGGCCGCACATCATCAGACCTGGAGGCCGACTCAGAGACACACGCAGCACAAGTTGGGCGAACCGACGCACGTCGCAGAACGGCATCATCCTCAACCACATGGGGCACCAGGCCAGGCACAGGAGGAAGTGCCGGATCCACCAAATCACCCAGCAAAGCCGGAACAGCTGGCAAGGGTGCAGGGACAGGGTCAGACGCAGCAGAGGACGAACTGGGAGATGGGGGAATCGAGCAGCAGGCAGTCTGAAGAACCCCAGGGACACTAGTCGGAGCAGGACGATCACCCTGCGACGCCACAACCTCTTGAGGAGAGGCGACAACAACAGGGGGCGCACCAGGCGGCGCAACAGGCGATACACGGGGCACATCTGCGGCTGAAGAGACGTCCACATCCACTGAATCCTCCTCCACAGGAAGCGGTGGAAAATCCTCCTCACTGAAGAGGTTCACGGGTGTAACGGCAGGCGCAGAACAGTCAGCAGCCTGATGGCCCAAGAGGCTACAACGATAACACGTCCGCAGCTGGCGGGCGTAAAACACCCGAACGTTGTAGCCCATAAGCCGGATAGAGGACGGAACATCTTCCCGGAGCCTCATTCCCAGGGTGTAAATGTTGGTCCTCACACCCTTAAGTGGACTGGAAGACAACACGTTCACCCGCACACTAACCACTGCGCCATACCGACCGAAGTACCGCCGTAGCAGACTCTCTGGAAACTCCAACGGAGCCCCATGCACACTGACGTACGTGAGGGCACCACTCCGATCAGATAGTGACACAGTGTCCGCACCATCCGGCAGGGGCAATGTCCGCCCCTCATAACGACGGAGAAAGTCGTGATATGCCAATTCCTCAGTAAAGTTTAATATCGCTCGACGAGCTGTCACCAGCTCGACCCCATAAATGTTTATCACAGGGACATGAAGCAATTCACACACCAGCGCTATCTCTGGGTACCCAGCCCGGCCGGAAAATTCGAGGCCCACAGACTGAGCCCGCAGTACAGGGAAGAGGGGGACCCCCATCGTTAACTCCACGTCAGCACAGGCAGGCAGAGACACACCCGCCCTCAACCGGCCAAATAGGTAAACACCACCAACAGCCGGAGCGCCGATTCACCACGTCCTTCCCCTACCGAAGCTAGGGCTAGACTCCTTAACAATGATTATGGTACTAACGCTTTCCACTCTCATTTCATTCATTTTCCCGGTCACAACCTCACTGGCTGAAGAACACCTGGCTCACTCCACGTGCGTCGACTAGGCATGGCCCTAGGATGTCCAGGGCAGGTGGCCAAGCATGGCCCAAGGGGGTGGCCAAGGCATGTGGCCACCACGTGGCCCTAAGGAGTGGCCACGGGGTAAGCGCGTGGCATCACAGCGCCCCACCCGGGCTGAGGTAGCGCGGGGGTGGCGCGGGCAGCGCGGGGCTGGCGCGGCACGGGGTGGCGCGCACATAGGGCTTGCCTCAGGCTGGCTGGCTAGCACCCACACCCGCAACATACCAGAGCATGCCTCGCTCATACACTGGGGGTGACAATGGCCGGCGTCACCACATAGCCCACACAGCAAGGTGGAATTCAAAGTCCAACAGGGGCCTGTAATATCACCACAATTACACTAAGAGGCCCTGCCCTTATTCCACCAATTGTCCATTAACATAGACAGGATACTCGGACGCGATGTGAGGAACCAATCTGATGCCCCATGAGGCCTGCCAGCTGCCTCATGGGTGAACACTGTAAACTGCCTCTTAGATTTTCACTTGTTCCTTCCGTACTCTTTGGCCCCATTTCACGCAAATTGGGCCTTGACACATCCCATGATGTCAGGAGTGCCATGCACGATGAATAATGAGGATGACACAGCGATTAACGGTGGTGGAGGTGGCAGCCGCCACCTCCACCTAGAGTCCCTTTCTCCCCAGCTCGCCGCCCAGCTCAGACTGGTGATTTGGTGGGCTAGGGAAACTCAAAATACCCGTATCTCCCCCCCCCCTACCTTGTCTTGACCAATCAGCACAAAGCCGGTACAACCCTATGGTGCTGCTTCCAAGTACAGCTGTTCGCGCCAAAACTCACCTAGAGGCGAAGATGCCTAGACCAATCACAGACGCCCTCAACATGAGTAGTCCCGTGACGTTACAAGAAGGGGGGAGGCCTAGGACAGTGGTGCCTTGTCTCACATGGTGGGGTAGGCGACGTTCACCCCTCTCTCTCCCCCCCCCTCGAAACCGTTAAGAGTCAAGTACCCTCTCATACCCACTCAAGTACCCACTCACTCTCAAATCTCATTTTCCCCAAAAAACAGGAAAAATTCTGTAACTCTCTCTACAGAGCAATCATAGACCTCTGGCTAGTCTTAAAAGATGGTCCTTAACATAAGCTTTCATCCAACACCACACAAGTGCATGTATTTTGAAAACTTCTTGTCTAGAATCCCTAGAGCTACTCTAGCCTTATCTAGAAAACTAGAAAAACTAGCTGAGGGAACATTCATTCCCTCACAAGCAGAGGCTAGTCCACCGGCCCACAGTACAATGTCCAAGAACAACACTAGAGCACCAGTAGAGCAGGAGCTAGTCCACCGGCTCACAATACATTGTCCAGGAACAACACTGGAGCACCAGTAGAGCAGGAGCTAGTCCACCGGCTCACAATACATTGTCCAGGAACAACACTGGAGCACCAGTAGAGCAGGAGCTAGTCCACCGGGCCACAATACATTGTCCAGGAACAACACTGGAGCACCAATAGAGCAGGAGCTAGTCCACCGGGCCACAATAAATTGTCCAGGAACAACACTGGAGCACCAGTAGAGCAGGAGCTAGTCCACCGGGCCACAATACATTGTCCTGGAACAACACTGGAGCACCAGTAGAGCAGGAGCTAGTCCACCGGGGCCACAATACATTGGTCTGGCGTTCGAATCCCGGGCTTGGTGAGACGTTTGTCAACGTTTTACTGATAATATGAGCGGATGCCTTTGTCCATCAGGCCTTGGTGGATAGATACGTGATGGTGAGCTAACTCATGTGAGCTGCGTTCTGGGGACGATGAGCCACTGACAACGGCCACCTTGGTACGCCGGACGGGCTACCTATCCCACACAACACCAAATACCAAAGGGACACAGTGTTAGAACATGAGCACGAGGGATATTAAAGACTGACGTTTGTAAGAGGCGAGGCAACGTTTGTTTACAGAGACTCAGTCACGTGTGTGTGAATACCATGATAACACTTTCCTGGGAGTGACCAGCTGCCTCTTGTGGGTCAATAGTAGCTGCCTCTTGTGGGTCAATAGTAGCTGTCTCGTGTGGGTCAATAGTAGCTGCCTCGTGTGGGTCAATAGTAGCTGCCTCGTGTGGGTCAATAGTAGCTGCCTCATGTGGGTCAATAGTAGCTGCCTCTTGTGGGTCAATAGTAGCTGCCTCTTGTGGGTCAATAGTAGCTGCCTCTTGTGGGTCAATAGTAGCTGCCTCGTGTGGGTCAATAGTCACTACCTCTTGTGGGTCAATAGTAGCTGCCTCGTGTGGGTCAATAGTAGCTGCCTCGTGTGGGTCAATAGAAGCTGCCTCGTTGGTCAGTAGTAGCTGCCTCGTGTGGGTCAATAGTTGATGCCTCGCGTGGGTCAATAGTAGCTGCCTCGTGTGGGTCAATAATAGCTGCCTCGTGTGGGTCAATAGTTGCTCCCTCATGTGGGTCAATGGTAGGTGCTTCGTATGGGTCAATAGCAGCTGTCTCGTATGGGTCAATACCAACTCCCTCGTGTGGGTCAATAGTAGCTGCCTCACGTGGGTCAATAGTAGCTGCCTCGTATGGGTCAATAGTAGCTGCCTATTGTGGGGGAATAGTAGCTGCCTCTTGTGGGTCAATAGTAGCTGCCTCGTTTGGGTCAATAGTAGCTGTCTCCCAAGGGTCAACAGTGGCTGTCTCGTATGCGTTAATAATATCTGCCTCACATGGGTCAATAGTAGCTGCCTCGTGGGGGTCAATAGTAGCTGCCTCGTGTGGGTCAATAGTAGCTGCCTCACATGGGTCAATAGTAGCTGCCTCGTGTGGCTCAATAGTAGCTGCCTCGTATGGGTCATGAGGAAGCAACGAGTAGAGACTACAGGAATTAATCCTCACGTCACTGGGAGACAGAAGTGTTAGAGGGGACATGATCACCACATACAAGATTCTCAATGGAATTGGTAGGGTAGATAAAGACAGACAATTTACCACAAGGGCACACGCAGTATGGGACACAAGTGGAAATTGAGTGCCCAAATGAGCCATAGAGACGATAGAAAGATTTTTTCAGTGAAGAGTAGTAGTGAAATGGAATGCATTAGTAAGTGATGTGGTGGAAGCTGACTCCATACACAACTTCAAGTGAAGATATGATAGAGCCCAGTAGGCTCAGGAACCTGTATATAAGTTGATTGATAGTTGAGAGGCGGGACCAAAGAGCTAGAGCTCAACTCCCGCAAGCACAATTAGGTGAGTACACACTCGACGCTGAACACCATAACTGGTTACTGTACCTGGCCCCTGGCCTAGACCCCAACACACACACACACACACACACACACACACACACACACACACACACACACGAGGCTGAACACCATAACCGGTTACTGTACCTGGCCCCTGGCCTAGACCCCAACATAACAGTTACAGAAGGCGTTATGGAGCCTCCAAGCTACTTGGTGGGTGTGGTAATGGGTTTAATGTCCAGTAGTGAAATATGTGCCCTTAATACATACTCATACTTGCTCATACTTCACATTAATAGAAATAAACTATAATAATATTGTTGAAGTGACTTGTTACTTGTGAATTATTTGTAAGTGAGGTGGCCTCATGTGAGGTGAGGTGAATGACGTCACAGGTAGTTGACCCATCAGGTCAAGGTAGTCAAGAGGCGCGGCGGGCAGTGTGGCGCGGGCCGTCGTGGGGAGAGGTGCTGCTCACCGCCCGCCTCACTGGTGTTACTAATTAGTCTCCTGGACAGTGCTGTAGATCAGGTTACCTGCGCCAAGCTTACAGGCAAGTTACTCTAGATGTTTAGTTATTTTATCACATTGTTTTCTGTTGGTAGAACAATATTTGCTGATTTTCTAATTAACCATGGCTACAAAATATTAAAACTTTATTTAAAATAATTCAATTAGCTCTGGTTTACTTGTTAGTAAATATGATAATACCTTTGTCTATTAGTAGACACTTTTACCTTGCTCAAGACTTTTCATGAAGCTTAATAAAACAAAATTAAATTCTAAAATGACTGGTTACGTGATTAACTGTTCCATAACAGCGGCGTGTTAACTTTATAGTGAAATTGAACCTTCGACCAAAAGCAGGTGGAAAAAGTTTACAATTATAGTTTAATTCTGGCAGTTACAAGGTGTTTCTTGTGAATTATCAGACTTCAGGCTTTGAAATTCAGACCAAAGATTTTTAATTTAGAAAGTGTCACTCTTCACCCCCCCCCCCTTCGACAATCCTATGTGAATGCAACTAGCCATCCTGACTCAATGTCGTCCACGCTGCAGCCAATACCAGAGACGCCATAATTAACATTAACCTCCTGTGTAACTAAGCACTATATTTTGTCCAATACAAGTAAATATTAATGTATATTTATATAGTGTATAGGTCTGATAGTTGGACATTATAGCTCCCGAGTGTATTCCAACCAGTCTCCCTCGCGTAATAAATAACTATGTATAATAATAGTTCACGTATGAAAAACTATTTTAAATGAATCTAGTGTTAAAATGTATGAACTGTTCTGGGTCAGAGCACGGAGGAGCATAGATTGAGGACAAGTTGTGTGTGAAGCGTTCTTCACGTTCATGTTTGGCTGCCCGGGTTAACGATCACTTGGCCGTTGTTGAGAACGGTCATGTTTGGCTGCCAGCGTTAACGACCACTTGGCCGTTGTTGAGAACGGCCTGTGGATGAGTCAAGTCTGAGGTTGGGTTTTGCCATAGTGGTAAGTCGACTTTTTAGATCAACCAATGTCTGACCTGATATTGTTTAGCGGGATTTTTCTCAAACTTTACATGAAGATGTGTTCATTTTATTATTTTGAGGTATTTAATATAATTTGTAATTTCAGATATGTACGAGAGTGCATCAGTACACCGGCACTGCAGCAAGGGTCAACCAGACCCAAGAAATTGATCTCGTACAACGGCACTGCAGGTATGGAGGGATTAAAGTTACTTGGAAAAACTTCTCTCGAATCGCAGTGGTCATAATGTAGTGTATATATTCCCACAAGTACAATAAGTGAAGGGTTTAATAATTTTAATCATTTAACTCACTATACCATGAGGCAGTGATCTTCTAATAAGTATAGTCTAATGTAATTTGTGCATCAACCACTTAAGTGGTAAACCATTATTTTGGCCAGTAATTTGACCATTTAGTGGTAGGTAGTGTAACATGGTTAATGTTAATCTAACATTTTTGGGTACCTTTCAATCCTCTTGCCTCCCCTCTCCATCCACCCTTCTGTTAGTCTCTTCTATCCCACCAGTCCAATCAATTATAGACAAAAATTACCCAGGAGGGTGATGCTTCAGCTGGGGTTAGAAGACTATCCTGCGAGAGGAAAGTTATAGCATAAGGGGAAAGTGTCGGGGCAAAACCTTACAAGCTGAATATACCGTCGGGCACAGTTTCGGGAGGCTGACCACTTGGCAGCTACGTGGCCATCATCCGCATCTTGCACAAGGTATTGGTAGCTCTGGAACGCTGCAGCATTTCTACAGATCAACAGATATTGTTGTCAGGTGGCAGGCCCTCTGAAGTGTTAGAGGTGAACGTTTCTGGGTCTCCAGAACTGCGTAACATAGTTTACCTGGTTTGGTGTTAGTGCTAAGTGTCCCTCATTATTGTAAGAAGAGACTATATAATTGGCAGAGCTCCTATGACCACAGGATAAAAGGTTTTAAAGCAGGGACACCAGACTACTCAAGGGGTCTATGGTTTTGATGGGAATGAAGCCGTTACTAATGTCACTGGGGGATATTCCCTTTGTCCATGCTAACAAAGGAGGCTCCGAAGGAAGCGAGTTCCAGGCCGGATGTTCACCGAAGGTTTCCTTCATCCAAGACTAGAGCGTGTTAACTTCCTTTCGGATGCTTTCTGAAGTTGTTGGAATGTGTAACTTGGGTAAAACCTTCCTCTATAGACTGGATGTGTGTTCCCGTACAAAATGTTGTCACTGGAGAGGCCAGTTTCTTGGCAGCTTTTCCTATGGTAGATTCTGGGCAGTCACTTGACTGCCCCAGAGCTCCTCCAAGCCTTTCCCCTGATTACTCTGATCACTAGTTATACCTTTGACTCGGGTTCCCAGGGAGAAAGGTTTCTCTCTTGAGAGAGAAACCGGGTGGCAGGATGTTTATAAACGTGAAGGTTTCAGACTTTGTAATAAATTTTTATGGACCTCTTTCTCCATCTATATATATATATTTATATACACAGGTACCTAGGAAGGGCAGCTCCTCCAAATGGTAAATTTCAGGTCTGGATGAACTTAACCCATTCATGGATGGGTTGAACTGCAGTAAACTGTAGTAAACCAACCTGTCTTTTTCGACATAGGTCAAATGCTCGTTTCCAGCATCCGTCCTCGGGTTAGGGTCATTGGTGGTGACCGCCCCTCCTTCCCTCCCGGTCAAATGTATTCATCCGCGTTTAACATTGTGTAAACAATTGGTTGCCAAGAGTTATTATAATTTAAATTTCAATGTAAAGTTAGGGGGTAGGTTAGATTAGGTGTTAAGGTTCTGTTGGCTATTACTTATATTAGAAGTACGTGAAATGAAAGTTAGAGCTTGGAATTCTAATAGAGGTCGCCAGCTAGGCACTGAGACGTTCGCACACGATCTATTGAGTCAAGTGTAAAAGCTCGTCTTCGTAAACAAAGGCTAAAGTACATTCCATACACCTACTAACCCCCCCCCCCAAGGTTTTTGAATGAAAAAGCTGTTTTCACATGTCTCACCTTGAGGTGTTTCCGAGGCTTAGCATCACTGCGGCCCGGTTGTCGACCAGGCCTCCTGGTAACTGGACTGGTGAACCAGCCCGTTGGACGCTGCTGCTCGCAGTCTGACGTACGAATCACAGCCTGGTTGATCAGGTAGGTCACAACTGATGACGTTCAAACATACATCTTTAACACCGATTCGTTGACGACTTTTGTTTGAACCACAATGCTGTAAATGTTTCACCCACGTACTACAAATACAAATAATTGCCAACATAACCTAAACACCTAACCTAACTAATGCCTAAATATGCACTGTATACTAATTGTATAACAATATTTTTATGTATTTCTTATTATATACTGCTTATCACATAGACCAACCAGGTCGTAACACTTGCACCAGAGAATCTTCTAAGGAACCAAATCTTTTGTATGGGACTTTACCTCATTTTGTTGTACCAATATTTTTTCTCCGTTGTATGCATAGTCGTTGTCTCTTGTGTAGCTCTCTTATCTCTAATTCCTTTTTTCGTAGTGACAGTCTTCAAAAATGTAATGCCCCTCTGAGGCTAATGTTACAATTGGCGGTCATTCCATGGGTTGTCACACACTGTTGAATCAGTTGACCTGGTTCCTATTTCGGGGGGAGAACCACAGCCTTTTCTGGGGGAGGGGATGGCCCCTGTTATCAAATACCCGCAGGACATTACATGGTCTGTTACATCTATAGCTGCTTTGTAATGTAACTGGTCCTGGTGACCAGGCGTCTCCTTCTCTTGGTCTGGGCCTATCATTGTCTCCAGCCTGTTTGCCTTATCCATTATTTCTGTTCAATCGACAATCTTTTATTCAATCTTTTATTCTTTCAATCGACAGAAATATACTTTTTCTGCTGTGTTCTGGGTGCCTGCTGTAAGAATCTTAGTCCTGGGTACTCTTTGAAATCTATAGTCAAAGTCCATAATTCATCTAGGTCTGCTCCGAGTACTAGTTCCATCATTATCACATACAAACAAGGATAGAACAGACTTCCTGGTTTCATGTTTTCTCTCAGTTGATGCTATTGATGAGTTCTGTCAGTAGTGTTTGCCTCACAATCCTGGCTGTGAAAAAAAAAACATAATTTGGTCTAGTTTTGCTTTGCCCAATTATTTAGTGACCTAATAGACGAATAGCAGACAAATGTGTAAACGAATGTGTGACGGGAAACGTTGGTGGTCGTGCAGTCTCTAATACCAGTCACAAAATATTTAAAAAATAAAAATTAAACTACAAAGGTGTCTCCATAGTGAGGTAAACTGTAGGATAAAGCAGAGGGAAAAAAAACATTTAAAAAATACTTTAAAAATAAATTAAACAAATTACAAATATCCAGGCTTGGCTCTAATACAAAGTGTGCAAAACAAACAGGATGAACACTCAAATTTACGTTACGGTTAGATGCAAAATAAAGGTGCAGGATACTATGGGCTAGTCTAAATCCGTTACACCACAGAGATGGGTTAACAAGTCTACTCAGGTGAGCACACAGGAGTAATCTAACTCGTCTTGGGCAAAAATTCCCAATTTATACAGAATATCAGCCGGGCAGATGGCGCCGGTGACTTCTTTAACTATTAACCGGCTGTTAAACTGCTTGTTTCGGAGGGTGTGGTCTCCCAGCGACCCAGGTGTGAGGTGGGGTGAGGGTCGATGGGGTAGGTAGACTGGTGGTATTGTCTAGACGTCTGGAAGTAGTAGTTGTTGTTCTTGGCTGCAGTTCTTGATTAAATAGATGTGAATGAGTAGAATAGGTGATAATGGAGTAGGCCGAATCTCTTCCTAGAGATTTTACCGTGACAAATGGTAATTCCATAAAGTAATGTCAAGGTTTCATGGTGTCGTGGACGAGTAACAAGGAAGGTTAGACCTGCCTTAACGTGTGAGTGAACCCTTCAGGCCTGGGTGCACGAAACTAACCCTCTACGTTCTCTCTCTATGATTGGAACAAGTGAGTGCCACTGATGACTTGCAGTCTCCTCTGGTGATCTGGGCGTGCAACAACTCTTGCAATATCTTTGGCCAGCCCAGCAAGGCAGACCTTGGTCCCAGACCAGAGAATACAGGAGAGTGCACGGATGGATGTGCACTCCTGTAGATTCCACGCTGATATACATCTGGTCATACTCACTCACCCAACTTAACACAAGTGAAAATCCTTTCTCTCATACCAGGACAAACTTGTGCCACCTCCTTACTCTTCTGGGTGATGTAATCAATAATGTCTGTGCAGTCTTACTTTTTGAGCTTTGCTACTTGTGTTTATATTATAAATTTTGTTTCCTTGTAATTTCAATTTAGATATTGCAGGCTTTGGCTTTCTGGTCCCTTCCCTGAGCAAGTTATCCCTTCTTTCACCATATATTTAAACGTAAAGACAGTGTTCATTCATTCCCATGGGTCTTCGAACTTTATTTCCCATGTATGTGAATCGTTCAGTGAATTCGAGGTAAAGTCAAGCTGGTTAATCATTACGTGTTGGTTACAAGTTGGATTAAAACGTTTGTCATGTCCAATAGTTTAGCTCGCTCGCTGTGCCACCATATGGTTCTTGTATCTTTTAATGGGTGGAGTCCCTATGATTGGAAGTCGGAATCGATTTTTAACAGGCGACAGTCTGCCCTTTCAGTTATGGTAGGAACTGCAATGGTTGTCATTTAATGGAGGGTTATATATCAGTTACTATCTTTGGTCCTGCCATCGTCATGGTGACTGTTATGTAGTCTCTGAACTCCTCGCATCCTGGGATATCAATCTCCTGGAAACCCTTATCCTTTATCAGCAGGGCCGCCACTCCTCCCCTTCCTTCCCTCGGTAGTGTGAGGTGTAATGTTGGCGCGAGTACACAGCCTTGTGGCACTCCAGCATTAGGGTACAAATAGTCAGTGTATTGTTGGAGGAATCTTTTATTTTGTTGTTGTCAAAAAAGTATTTTATCGGACGTGGAAGGTCATTCATAATTTACATCTAGTAGTCAAGCCAGTGTGTCGATGGCTTTTTCAGTCTGTCAAGTGTTATGATATGTGTGGTAAATGTGCAGCTTCTCAGTATGTTAATGTCTTGAGCAGGTCGGTTTGGCCTGACTCGGATTTTCAAAAATGTCGCCCAGTCTTGGGAACGTTTTGTGCTGCCCATATACATAGGTCTCTGATCTAAACAAAACAGGTTTTTATGCTGGTGTTTTCAGACCGTTGGGAGTCGGTAATTTCTCTTATACCAGAGTGTTAAACAATATAGTCTTGACATGAGATGAAGACACCTCGGTCTAATTCAACTTCTTCCTTGTTACACGCAAATTTGGCTGTAATGTCAGTCATTATGGTGGGTTATATTTGTGAGATGCTATCCATACATGAGATTCTGAACCCTTTATTCTGCGACTATTTATAAGTGCAATTATGAAGCTCTTACTGTCGATCATGCTGGAAAAGTTTTAAAGAGCAGACTTTGAAACACAATTATTTCACCACCTTCTGTGACTTTATATATACTGAGAGCTAGTTGTAGTGCAGCAGCAGTTTGTACAGAGGTCAGCCAGTTGTGTAACGTGACACTTTCTGTGTGGAAGTATTGTTCCTGTACCTGCATACTGCTGCAGTCCGTCCTGTAGATGATTGGACTGGGTCATCGGTGTAGACAGTACTCGTGGGATCTTAAAAGTTATGACGAGAGGTAATTATTTAAAGTGACAGCTTTAGAAAGAGCAGATTCTCATTACCTTTCTTAGTGGCAGGTGTGTATGGTACTTGAATTGTGGGAACAGATGAAGAGGAATATCAGTTGCAGGTATATTGTATTTAAAAGGAATGTTCAGTTTGATTAGATTGTTGGGATTTTACTCGGTCATTTATCATACAAGGAGTGAGTTGGTATGTTGCACCATTTAATACAGTGTTAACGGTACAGAATACTTTGTCTCCGAGCAAGGCTGGAGATGTAGGGTCTCATGACTTTAAGGGAAAAGGTTGAGTTGACTTGTATGATTCTCTAGTATAGTTGGAAGCTTCAGTTCTTCCCTCAAGTTAATGATTCATGTGCATCTTGGGGTACCAAGAATTACCTTCATGGCTTCATTATGTATTACTTCCAATTTGTTCAAACAGAGGCGGGGAAGCTAAATGCAATCAACTAACAAGTGTTGAATAGTCTACCATATTTAACATTAATACCAATTTTCTTACCAGAAAGTATTTTCAGTGATTTCTCTTTCAACCTAAGATGGTCGTTTACATTGTCACTGATACCTACTCAAAGGTATTTGTGCTGCCTATATTTGTTTTGGTTGTTGACTTTGAAAGCTTGAGGGACATTGATTCATTTTAGGGAAAAAGAGCGATGGATTAAATTATATACAAAACTGAATTCGATGCTTTTAGCAGCGAGTGAATCGCGTAGAGCTTGCAGTCTCGTTTGGGTACTCGAAACAATACAAATGTCAGACATAACAGATGACCGCTTCATCAGCTAGTGTGGGAATATCAGTTTATTTGGTGTTTAAGCACATTGAACAATGATGGGCTAAGCACGCCTCCTTTCGACGAACTCAACTCAAATGGTGCAGAAAGTTTACTTATGAGCCCCCTTGAAAGAAGTGAGGCAGTTGTGATACAAGGGTACCCCTTGAGGTATGTCAAGTCTAACATTATCTCCAAAAGAGGTTAATTGTTCTAAGATTATTTCCCCTTTTTGATGAATCAAGCAGTTTGGAGGTCAATAAATGTCGCCCGAGAACATGGTCCCTGTCAAATAAAATATTCAGTAAAGCAAGTCTGAATGCTTCTTCCAGGAAGGAAACCATACAGACTAGGAGCAAGTTGGAGTCTAATTTGAATCGTTAACCTGTCGTATATAATGTTTTCAAGAACTTTAAACTTACAGGATGTCAGAGATGGGTCTGAATGCACCAAGAAATCACATTAATGTGATGTATCAATGAGAAAATTAGGTGCTTGTGAGCAGGATTCGAACCTCGGCTCTGGGTAATCAAAGACATTCCAGGCTGCACTTCATTTGACCATGTGGTGGTGCAATTGTCTTATATCTTTGGTTGGAAGTCCCCCGAGTATCGCTTCGACTCTTAACTCTCGACTCTCATTAATTTTCTGATGTGGGCCTGAATTGTTGTTAATTTGGCTTGGGTATTATGAGTCGGTGTCCAACTGTCGGGTAAGATACTATGCCTCAGACTAAGATTAAATAATAACAGCAGAGGACCATTGTAGGGGTTATTGAGGATGTAAAGGATGCCTCCCGTCCTGGGTTGCAAATTTGCAAAGCAATACCGAGGATTTAAAAAGTGGTTAAGTCATGCTGCAATGATGAAGCATGCAACATTAAAAAGGTGGAATTATAGGAAACCAAATGTTTTTGGTTAGATGCAAGATGTTACTGTAACGAAAAACGGAAACTAATAGCTCTTCTGTCCATTAGCCCGGTCGTTATATTAACTATTCTAGAGTTCCCCAGAGTTCATACTACACGCTCCAGTTCAACACCCTGTAACCTCGAGGATTGATCACCAAGGTACCACAAAAACAAGGCATTGTACCTGATCAGCTACCAGTAAACTAGAGAGACTAATACTTTTCACCGCCACCATCCATTCTAGTAAACCTATGTAATACAAGGAATAGAACTTGCCTGTACAACACTATCGGAGATTTTCACGTATCAACTGTAAGTTTGTACTCGTATATAATCAAGCCTTCAAGTCCATAAGCATCCGAGAACTCTTCCCCCTCCGCCCTCCCTTTCCAACCTATCACGGGAAACCCAAGATCCCGGGATCGGAATTAAAGCCAATTTACAGCAACAAATTAATCATTTATGTTTACTATTAGGTCTTCACTTAAATGGGTAATACAATTCAACTATATCATTACATGTTCAGTATCAACATGAATACACAAATGTGAATCACCATACAGGAAATTGACAGTTCTACGGCTGACTGCCCCTGAAAATCAAACGCCACCAAAGTTGGAAAACACACTATATGTCACCTCACAAGCTCACTCACCCAAGACTGAGCCAAAGTTTGATAGAGAGGCGAGAGGGTGGGATAGTTACAGTTGAGTTCCCCACCCGGCCTGTGTAAGCCTGGCCTGGCTGTGGGACTCACGACCAGCGGTCTCCACTACTGTTCTGCTCAACATTCAATGTTGTCTTCTCTCAAAAGTACACTTCCATGGGTATTTGTGGGGGATCCTGGAGCTAAGCCCTGCCTACCCGGTAAGATAGCCTCAGGCTCTCCCTAAAACAATAGGCAGCTGCTTGTCTGAAGGGGACACCCCAGCCAGCCGTCTGCAATTATCGGCTTAGCAAAAGGCAAAGTCACCTGTATTCATTACTTCTAAAGGGTGAGATCCCTTAATTACTAAGACCAGACCGCCTGGCGCCCTCAACTATCCTATCTCGTTGTATGTGAATATTACTAAAACACATTTATAGGGGTACATTACAATATAAAATAGGGTAAGAAAGGCATAAGTGACGAACGAAGTTAAAAACTTTCAAAACCAAAATGTTTGTTTTATCAATGTTTTATAGTGTTTTAAAATGTTTCGTACATTAGGTAGTGTAAGTATGGGTTTTCAACTGTAATTATCATTGCAACATTCCTTGGGAATGAGGGGAAGGGAGGAAATTCGAAGAGAATTCCCAATGATTTAAATTGATTCATACAGTTGATCATTTCATATACTGTAACAAAGAATTAGCGTGAGAGATACAGCAAACATTACTTTAATTTCGGGAGGAGAAACGTTTAGGGAAGAGTTTCAAATTGGTTGTCAGTTTCAATGAGGTTATCTTGATCATCTTCAGATGATTTCGGGGTTTAGTGTCCTTGCGGCCCGGTCCTCGACGAAGCCCCCTTTTTGTTACACACTCCCATGAAGCACCCCTTAGCATCTGTCTGTTAGGTACCTATTTATTGCTAGGTGAACAGGCTCATCAGGGTGAAAGAAACTCTACCCAATTGTTTCCGTCTCCGCCGGGGATTGAACTCGGAACCTAAGAACTAGGAATCACGAAAGCTGTCCATTCAGCCGTCAGGCCCCTTTGCAGCAATTAGGCAAATAAGGATTCACAGAGGGAAAAAAACATTTTTCAAGGTCGCTTCAAGGAACATTTTAAAGTAGATTGTGTGAAGCCATTAAGGTTTAGAGTGAGAAGATAAGCATTACCAGGTTAGTGTCGGCATGAAGGAAGGTTTAGGGGGTGTGAGATACAATACCTGTTAGCAATGATTACTTACCGTACAAGTGTAACACCCAGTCGTGACTGTCTGTCCTTCCGTTCATCGGCTGACTGTGGTGACTGACTGCCCTTCCGTTCGTCAGCTGACTGTGGTGACTGTCTGCCCTTCCGTTCGTCAGCTGATTGTGGTGACTGTCTGCCCTTCCGTTCGTCAGCTGATTGTGGTGACTGTCTGCCCTTCCGTTCGTCAGCTGACTGTGGTGACTGTCTGCCCTTCCGTTCATCGGCTGACTGTGGTGACTGTCACCCCCCCCCCCCCCCCCGCCTCCTCCCACTACACATTTAACGTGTAAATAATGTCGATGCATCACTAACTGTCCTGACCTAACCTAAATAGTCTTATTGTGTACAAGATCGAATTGTGTGATATTAACACCATTATCCCTCGGTGCCCCTTGTTAAAGCTCCATTTATCTACCAGTGAACCATCGTCCTGTTAATCCACCATTCATCTACCAGTGAACCATCGTCCTGTTAATCCACCATTCATCTACCAGTGAACCATCGTCCTGTTAATCCACCATTCATCTACCAGTGAACCATCGTCCTGTTAATCCACCATTTGTCTACCAGTGAGTTGGTGTTGTTTGCCAGTTTCGGCCGGTTGGGGGCGGGTGTGTGTCTGCTCGCCTGTGCTGACGTGACGTTACGATGGGGGTCCCTCTACCCCCTGTCGTCCGGGCACAGTCTGTGGGACTAGAGTTCTCTGTGCGGGCTGGTTACCCGGAGATTGCCCTGGCTTGTGAAATGCTCTCTGTCCCTGTGTTTGCGATTTATGGGGTCGAGATGGTAACGGCCCGTAGGGCAATTGTGAAGTTCGCAGAGGAGGTGGCATATCGCGATTTTCTCCGGCGATACGAGGGGCGGACACTGCCCCTGCCGGTTGGTGCGGGCACTGTAACCCTCTCGGATAGAAGTGGTGCACTTACATCAGTGTGCATGGGGCTCCCTTGGAGTTTCCAGAGGCTCTGCTACGGCGGTATTTCGGCCGGTTTGGCACAGTTGTTAGTGTGAGGGTGAACGTGGTGTCTTCTTAAGGGTGTGAGGTCTAACATTCGCACCATGGGCACGAGACTCCGGGCGGATATTCCGTCCTCTGTGCGCCTTATGGGGTACAACGTTCGGGTGTTTTACGCCCGTCAGTCGCGGACGTGTTATCGTTGTGGTCTTTTGGGCCATCAGGCTGCTGACTGTTCTGTGCCTGCTGTTGCACCGGTGAATCTCTTCAGTGAGGAGGATTTTCCGCCCCCTTCCTGTGGGGGATGATTCGGTGGGTGTGAACGTCTCTTCGGCTGAGGAGGTGCCCTCTGTATCAGCTGTTGCTCCGCCTGTTGCGCCCCCTGTTGTTGCCGCATCTCCTCCGGAGGTTGTGTCCTCGCTTAGTGCTCCGCCTGCTCCGGCTGGTGTCCCTGAGCCTCTTCCAACTGCCGTTTGCTCGGACCCCTCGTCTTCCAGTTTTTCCTCTGCTGTGTCTGTCCCGGTCCCTGTACCCTCGCCGTCTGTTACGGCTATGCTGGGAGCTGGGGTGGATCCGGCATTCACTCCTCTGCCTGGCCTGGTGCCCCGTGTGGTTGAGGAGGCTGCCGTACTGCGGCGTGCGTCGGTTCGCTCGGATGGTGCTGCGCGGGTCGCAGAGTCTGCCTCCGGGTCTGATGATGTGCGGCCCGAGCCTAAGCGTTCCCGGCGTTCTTCTGCGTGGGCTGAAGTTGGCGACTTCGACGAGTGTCGTCTTTCCGTTGACGGTGGGGTAGCTCCGGATGTGGTGCACACTACAGTGGTGGCGGAGGTGAACTTGCCTGAGGATGCTGGTGCTGGCGTTTCGGCCTCCCCTCCTGGTCTGGTGTCCGAGGGTCCTGCTTCAGGTGCGTCGCCTGCGTGGGGTGGCTCCGGTTCTTCGTGGGCAGTGGGGTCCCCTGCTGCAGTTGGTGGTGAGCGGGGTGGCCTGGTGGTGATGTTGAGAAAGGATGCTCGCTCTGGATGTTCTGTGGCCCCTTCCTCGTTACCCGTTTCCTCGGCAGCGGTCTTGCCGCCTCTTCCGTTTCCTGCAGTCCCTTCCGTGTCTCCTGTGGTCTCCGTGGAGGTGCTATCGTCTCATCGTCCGGCCCCTGCTCCGATGTGTGCGAAGGCGTGGCAGGCTTGGCGACCCTCGTCCGCTTCTCCAGTGTCGTCTGCTTCCTCGAAGGGCGTGGATGGCGCTCCCCAGCCTCGTTATGCGACTTGCGTCAGTGACCTTAGGCGTTGGCCGATGCCGCCAGATATAGATGTTCCTGAGTTTATGATACCCGCTCAAGAGCGGGGGATCAAAAACCCTACCGACCTTGAAGATCTTGTCTGGGAAGCTTACAAGGCGAAGTATCCTCGTGATCTTTTCCCGGAGAAGTACATTTCTCACGTTGTTCCTCGCAAATGATTTCTATGTATTTTGTGTTGCCTGTGGTGTGCATGGTTGTGGGGTGCAGGTGGGGTGTGTATGTGAGTGGGTGGGGTGGGTATTGTTTCCCGGTTCCTGCGTGCTCCGGTTTGTGTTGTGGGTTTTCTTAGTATTGCTAGTGGGGGGGGGGGGGGGGTGCGGTTCCTATGCGTTTGTGTGTTCGGTTGTGGATGTCGTGTGCGCTTGTCATATTGTGTGCCCTTCAGGCTGTTGGCGTGTGCTCTGTTATGTTTTGCCACTTTGTTTTGCCTTCCGTTTGTTATGGCGGATCTGTTTTCTTTATTGTTATCTCTTTCTCGCCTCTGTATGTGTTTGAGGTGTTAGCAGGCTTGTTTTGTGTGCATTTTGTCCTGGGGGTTTTCCCTTATGTTTGTCTTACGCTGTGTTTATATTTGTGTCATGTTTGTGTATGCATTTTTTTGTGGTCAGCCCTTCTGGCTGGTCTTCTATTGATTTGTTCCTTTGTCCTTGTACATGTGTGCTTTGTACTTTTGTTCTATGTTCTATTTGTTCTGTTTTTATTGTACATTATTCGCATGCTTGCATGTAAAAAAAAAAAATAAAAAATAAAAAAATTGTCTAGTGAACCATCTTCCTGTTATTCCACCATTTGTCTACCAGTGAACCATCGTCCTGTTCATCCACCATTCATCGACCAGTGAACCATAGTTCAGTTAATCCACCATTCATCTAACGGTTCACACCGTTGTCCACCGCCTACCAGCTCCTCCATCTAACAGGGACCTTTAGTGCTAGTCCCAATGGGTTTTTTTTTAATTAGTTGAGAATCTTGCATTAACGAACCAACCCAACCTAACCTGCCAGGTTGGGTTGGGTCGTTAATCAACCTAACATAACTGTGACGTATTTCGTCATCCAGTGTAATAAGCATAATGCATTATGCTGCGATAGCTCTGTATATCAGAGGCACATAACAATACAACTGGATGGGTACTCAACCCTCTCGAGGGAAATCTTTCCTTAACCCTTTGACCTGCCTCACCAATATGGCTTCTCTCTCCCCAAATTTCAAAGATTTAGACACGTTCCAATCAAGATAATTGTTCTTTGTTATGCATAGTTGATACATTAAATAATCTGTACAAAGTGTTGAAAAGCGAGTTGTTAAATAAGATATTTCCGCTATACTTACCCACTCACCTGAGGACACCTCGCCCAGTGCTGGACACGCCAGGGATGGTCAGGTAATTTTGACTCGGCCAAGACTCCAAGACTCGGCCTTCACCTGTTCTGGCACTGACAGGCTAATCGCTGTGGACATGAACAAGTCAGTGGAAGACAATTCAACACACAAATAGTAAGTTCGTGATAATCAAATCCACATCCAGGAGTCTTTATTTACACAAGATGGTGGCTGTGACCACACCCAGGTGACCTTATTTACACAAGATGGTGGCTGTGACCACATCCAGGTGTCCTTATTTACACAAGATGGTGGCTGTGACCACACCCAGGTGTCCTTATTTACACAAGATTGTGGCTGTGACCACAGATGGGTGACCACTGCGGTCAAGCACTAACAGCTGCTCGAGGTTCAGGAACCACCAGGAGGATGATGGTAACGTTTGTACCTGAAGTACTGAGGCGTGAAGCTGCTAGAGATTGTTGGTGGTGTACACAGTGGTGTACATGTGTACCTGTAGTACTGAGGCGTGAAGCTGCTAGAGATTGTTGGTGGTGTACACAGTGGTGGATATGCGTACCTGTAGTACTGGGGCGTGAAGCTGCTAGAGATTGTTGGTGGTGTACACAGTGGTGGACATGTGTAAGAATGTTGCTTGGTTGCCCTCGCTATTCTTCTCTTGAGGTTATCTTGAGATGATTTTGGGGCTTAGCATCCCCGCGGCCCGTTCCTCGACCAGGCCTCCCTTTTGTTAAACACACACCCCCAGGAAGCAGCATAGCAACATAGCAACCCATAGCGGTACCTCCCAGGTACCTATTTACTGCTAGGTAACAGGGGACATCAGAGTGAAAAACTTTTTGCCCATATGTCTCCGTCGCCCCCGGGAATCGAACCTGGAACCTCAGGACAACGAATGCGAAGCGCTGTCCACTCAGCTGTCAGGCGCCCACTCGTCTGTCGTCTGATAGTTTGTTACTGTACACTCTCTTCCAAAATGCTAAGTTGTCCTGGATCTGACATGCTGCGACAAAACAGCCAGGAACTTGTCTCCACTATTGCGGGATACCTTCTGACCCTCCTCGGTGCTCTCAAATAGGCACTGTGCCACTGGATCATTAGCCAAATTATTCTCATCCACACGAATAAATAATTTTCTGTAAAATGATGACCATCCACTCATGAAGGTCCTTCACATCCGTCACAGTGTACACAAGGCCCCCGTTCACGCAGAACATGAATATATTCTGCCAGGAGTGATGCATTGATCATTCTCCATTTGTGCTTGGCTCTTTTGAAGTATGGATGACGAAACGGGAACATTTTGCTTAAATGTCCTTTCTCAAAGAAATTTGGAAGGTACTTCATTGGATTAGTACGAATACAAGCTACATTTTGATATCCCCCAGGCACATCCTTCTTATCTCTCAAGCCATGAATGCGGTCAACAACAGAGTCTGGCACCTTCACCCGTATTTCCAAGCCTAACATAAGCGTGTCAGGAAAAATCTGGGCAAGTACAACAAACACTCCTCCATAGCCACACACAATGTCAGCAAATTCCACCTTCTTGGTACTATCTCCAGATAAGTACTTGGGGAAAGTATTGACTCCGGTCCATTGTAATTCCAATTCCAGTCCGGAAATTGGGTTGAAGTGAGCACACTGTCGATAATTTTTCTTCTGTGGTCATTTAGGCATTTTTAGTGAATTACTGGAGAGCTTGGCATGGGAGAATAGGTTGTCTCTGGAGGCCTTTTTCTCTCCATTATTTGAGCAGTATTGTTGGTTGTGGGGCGAAGAGCACACGTGGCCATGTGAGCACCGAGCACCGTAGTCCGGCTCACCACTCAAAACACTCAAACCCAACACGATGGCTGCAGTTGCTCATCATATAGCGCTCATGTGAAGGAATGCTCATCATATAGCGCTCATGTCAAGGAATGTTCATCACCTGGCGGTGTTAGCATGAGCAGGAACCTCTTGAGCTCTCAGAGGTTATGACGACGGGGTCGTCTGCTGGATGAGGTCTTCTTATAGACAATCACTACATAGCAACTGTTGGACTTAATGTTCTTGTATTTAATCTTCTCAGACGAAACATTTTGGGTTCGCAGCAATATCCAGTGATACGAGGAAGTGAACTTGCACAGCTGTTGATGTAACATGTTGACTGCATATGTGTCGGGCCGCCAGGAGTGCGTGCCGCCAGAAGTGCGTGATGTTCTAGAATCTTTAATAATTGGGAGGGATCATGGATGTTTGGTATGTGTCAAGGCCAAGACGCTAATAAAAGTATACCATAACTTGGTCTATCCATTAAGAATTGAGTGAAGCTATAATACAAATTAAGAGTAGTGAAGCATCAGGCGAGAGGTAGAGGTAACTAAGAACTATAGGCTGTGGCTAAAGCTCATAATGACCTACATTACTAGCCTATGAGCCTATCACAAGCCGTGAGACTCGCCACTGGTACAGCAGAGGACACACGGGTTTGTTCTATGGAAAACTTCAGACTTTGAGCAGTTATGAGATCAAATCCTCGCTGTTTTTTGAGGAACAACCAATTGGTACCCATACTCTGATTATATCTTGTTTGGAAGGAACGTTGAAGATTTCGTCTGCAATTCTTTTATAAATACACTTGTTGACTATTTGCTGTTTGCACCTTATGCAGGAGACACAGTTACCACAGTGGTCTGGTAGCTCAGCTCCCATGACCTATTATTTTGTGTGAGGGTATTACCACTGACCAGGTCACTTAGTCATACCTTGAAGGGCGAGGCGATACCCTGTGGGTAGTGCCACAAAGGGGCATTTTACAAGGTGCACTAAGCTTGCCTGTGAAAGGTAGGTCAAACAGCTTAATTAGGTGTTAGGTATCCCTGATTACAATGTTAAAATCACTTTAGATCTCAGTTGGAGTGAAATGAATTTCTCCAGACCTACGAGTGACTTTGAGATTAGGGAGGGCAGTGAATCTGTCCTCACTATGGGGAAACGACATGGAGAAGTTCAGGAGAAAGGGGAAATGGAAGCCTTTTCCTGACAACGAGGGACAGTGCACCGAGGAACATTAAGTAGAGAAGGAAACTGCTATCAAGGCTACACAAAGTATTTCTACCAGCAAGACACCAGATATAATGAACCTAGAGAGGATAACACCAGTCATACACCATCCACTGTCAGACTCAGCACATTTTCCCAAATTCAAGATAATGCACAGCCAACTTTCCTATAACATACGGAGTAGTAACGGCAATGGAAGAGGCAACCAGAGCTCAAAATTCCCATCTCAGTCAACCTAAAAGGATAAATTATAATGACACAACCAGACTAAAAGACTGCAATTTATCTAGAAATGGTAATATTCTTGCAAGGAAAATCTGTGTGCTTGCTCAAGCTGGACCCTTCAGAAAGACGCGCACGAGTCGTGCTGTTGGGATACCCAGTCGACGTAACAGTAGATCCAATACTAAAACACAAGCAAATCTTGAATGCAGAATGATGGCTCACAAAAATATACAAAAGCAGCTACAAGTCAGGTTCTTGTGACCGTCATGGGATATGCGCCAGAAACATTCAGTCATGGAAGTTGGAGAATGTGCAGAGACCATACATCTCGGAACCCCTGCGCGGCTTCAGATGTCAGAAATACGGCCTCCATCAAACACGCTGCACCGAGCAGGAGAGATGCGGAGTGTACAGCCTGAGGCATCCAACCAAAGACATTATAGCAAAGCACAAGGCAACCCAGACCACAGCAGCCAAATGTCCAAGTTATGGCGGCAAACATCGTGCATGGAAAACAACATGAGCCACACGGAAAGAAAAGGTACAGACAGCTGAGGTCAGGATAATCAGACCAGCACCACATACACAAACACCAACGTCTGGAACACTCGTGCACAGCCACGACAGAAACGCGTAATCGGAACACAATTTCCCGACTCAATCAACTCCAAATAGGATAATAAACAAAAACACTGCAAAAATACATGGTAACAAAATACAATTAGCAGCCGATGATTCACAATAACGGGAATGAAGTATTTTGACCAATCCACACACTAGATAATGAAGGGACGACGACACTTCGGTCTATTCTGGACCATTCTCAAGTCGATTGGTTAAGACAATCGACTTCAGAATGATCCAAAACGGACCGAAACGTCGTCGTCCCTTCATTTTCTAGTGTGGATTGGTCAAAATAAAATTGCTTTGAGTCAACACAAGATTTACAGTTTTACAGAGGTCCAGCTGAGAAACATTGTGAAGATCATGGCTTAAGACTATTATTAAGTGCTTACAGATAACGCAGACTCTCCCACCAAGACTCGATAAATCACTTGTAATAATAGACACGGTCGTGCATTAGACCACAGTTACATAAGCAACAATATGAGAATAGACGGAGCACAAGAGGACAAACACGACATGGACAGACTACCAATAAGAGTCTGGTAGTAAAGACATCAGACCATAACGATCCACAAAAGCAGCTGCAGGAAGCAGTAGCCACTCAGAATCAATGATATCTTGTAATTCAAGAGAGACAGATATAAACAATCAATGCAGTTTGATATGTAGCAACAACGAAATACTGAATGGCAGAGATGCATTCAGACACCATCAGAAACGGGCATAAATAATCAATTCAGAATCAATTTCTGTTGGTGTTACCTGTCTTGGTAGAACTTAGCTATGGAATCGACTTCCATATTCTCCACTTCGCTAGTAGACATTGCAAATCGGACTGCATTGATTATATAATAATTATAATTATTGTGTAGACATTGGCTCTTAGGCACAGGCACATATGCTATAGTAAAGCTGCAAGGCCAAGTGCGAGACAACACTTGTATGAGAGTGGAACTCTTCGAGGAGTCCTCCTCTGCCATGGTCCTTTTGCCATCCTAACTTTCGCCTTAGTCATGAGAAACCCTGCATCTCCTGCATTACTTTGACATTATTCAGTGTTGTTAATACCCTGATGACGGGTGCCAACTTACTCAGCCCTTTTGTGATTAATGGCTGAGCAAAAATGCCTACAATCTCATCAAACTCGACATTCCTTTTACATTCAGTCTACTTGTCTCCGATATTCCTCTTCATCTGTACCTCACCATTCTGGTGTCATACACACCAGTCACCAAGAAGGGTAATGAGAAACTTGCTCTTCTCAAAAAAATTACACTTGAAACAATTGCCTCCTTCATAAAAAAATTAAGATCTCACGAGCACTGTCTACCCCGACGGTACTGTCCAATCTTCTACTGGACGGATTGCCGCAGCATAAATGTTTTATAGCAATAACACATGCACACAGACTGTCGGTGTCCGGTTAAACAACTGGCTGTACTCCACACAAGCAGAACTAGCAGCACTTGAACTAGCTACCAGCACATTAAAAAACATAGGAGGAAGAAAAATATTTAGTGATTCAAAGTCTGGTCTTCCAGCAATCAAAAACTTCTGGAAGGTCATCGGCAAGAGCCTCATACTACCACTTTTAAATGACCTAATCGCTGCACAAAGTAAAGGGTTTTGAATTTACTTTGCATGAATACCATCACACATATATAAGCCATTATAATGCTCACATAAATATAAGCCATCATAATGACATAGCAGCCAAAATAGCGTGTAACAAAGATGAAGTTAAATTAGACCTGGTATCCCCATCTCTGCTGTCAAAACTATATTGTTCCAAACACTCGGGTCTGATAGGAGAGAAATTACTCCCAACAACCTGAAAGCACCAGTATAAAAAGTTATTTGTTCAGATCTAAAACTGAAACCTATGTTTATGGGCAGTACTAAACGTCCACCAGACTGTGCGACACAGTGGTTGCCAGGATCAAGTTGGGTTAGTTACATGTGGCAGGTGGCTACAGGTGACAGATCTCCCAATCCTGAGCACTCCAGATGCAAACTGTGAGTAGGAACTGGGGTATGATCTTGCGCGCACATCACCGAATGCCCAGTTATCAGACCATTCAGATCCTTTGGCATGAGGTACCTGGAGATTTGCAATAACTTTATTCACACTCGTGTTCTTGAGGATATCCTAATAATGCACCCAAAATTTGCCGGTGCAGGCTACTGCACATATGGCCCCAAATGACTAACCATCCTGTGTGATGGGGATTTAACCATCACGTAGCTAGCTTTTTGACACACTGTACTCTTCCATCATATTGTCTAGGATAGCTGCACAAATACAGATGTACCTAAATATGTTAATAATGATAAAAAGCTACCATGCCATGGCATTTGCAGGAGTTAAATTAGAAAGCTATGCTGATACAGCATTAGTCGCCGAAGGTCCTTCACTCTCGAATAAAGCACAAGTAGCACTAGATAAAGTAACGGCCGAATGTAGCATTTTAGGGCTAAACATATCTGCACAAAAACCTAAGGCAATGAAACAAGGTGACAACACTCCAGACAGGCACCTACGCATTCACGACATTAACCTTCAGTGGGTTACACAACTCTGGTATCTTCGGGGGATTAATTCTAAAATGACATTCAGCTAGTAAATTCAATAACAGAAGGCATAATTGCGACTGAGCAATTATCACATGGTACATGGCGACTGAGCATTATCATCACAATAAGAGCAATCACATGGCACAGTCTAGGAGCTGGACAGTATTAAGGTTTTGCAAATGCATCGTTCGTTCCCTAATTGATTATGCAGCGTTTACCTTAATCATTCTTCCTCCTGGCCAATCAGCCGATCCTCCAAACAGACCCAAAAGTGATTCCATGCATCTGCCAAACCCCCCTGTTTATGAATGAAAAACGGAATACGCACGAATCGCAACCGATTTCATTCGAACACTTCCGGAACAAGTGCTTCACTGACGAATTTTGTTCGAACCACAACGGTGTAAATGCTTCACCCACGTACTACAAATACAAATAATCAACAGAACCTAAACACCTAACCTAACCTATGCCTATATATGCACAATTTGCTTTTATAGTATATTTATCTTTGAGAATTTCCGTTTTCAATGAACAGCATGTAAAAATTTTGGAGTGCATCTGTGGGGTCGACCGCTGGATGTAATGCACTTTAGTCGAGGACGGGTTGGGCCAATGGGCACAGGTTGAGGTTGTTCAAAAGGATGTAATGTGAGACACAACAGGAGCGCCTAGATGAACGAAAATATTAAGCTTAAGACTAGAATTAAAACCAACATTGGTTGAAATAACGGTAAATGGGCTTGATGCATTGACCAAGATAATTATTAGACAAAGAATCGGTTCACTTGAAATTATAATCACTGGAGCACTAACTCGGAACCGAGGAGCTTCAGACGCCAGCACGTGGACCCATTGTGCAATAAACACATCATACATAAGAGGTCAAAAATACAATCACTGAGTGGGTTGTCGACGAAATACATGCAGACTTCTTTATGTAGGCTCCTTGGTAATCCATCTGCCAGCAGACTTTAAGATCATTGCTCTTTAAGAAAAAAATAATCGGCCTAATCCCGATCTGTTGTTTCATTGCACAGATGAATACGAAGCAAACTTACCTGACAGATTCACTTCAATGACGGATCAGTAGACCAGCAGGGACAAGAATCCGGAGCTGCAGTTAAGGCAGTAAATTCTGTAGCTAGTTGGAGAGACTCAAACAGGTGTTCTACCTTACAAAAATGCTAGCCATTCAAAAGGCTTTGGAACCTGCTCTTGTTGAACAGACATTGCAACATCCACCTGACTACAAATGTCATAGCATTAATGTGAACACTCGACAGTTAAGATTGTAGGATACCTAAGCTAACTTGCAACAAAGAGAAAAATCTAGACATTTACATAATAGTTTAGCACAGATTAAGCAAATAGAGGGGGGAATGCCAAAGACGTACAGTCACCACAACACAGCAACTGCAACATCAGAATCAGTGAGATGGTTCAGGAATTTGACCAACTACGAGCCACTTAGATGAAAGGGAGTAATAGAAAAACAGGGATTGCACCAGCCTTCAATGACTTAAATGTAAAGGTGTGGTTATGAAAACAAGGTCTTTAGCAGCACACGCAGGCCAGAGATGAAATGATACATGAAACAGCTTCTGAAATTGCACCATGTAGAATATTTTAATTTGTCTAATTCAGGCCTTCCCCACAGTCATTGATATCCACCCTACATATGTGCTAGATGGCCCAGAGAATGTTTAAGTTTGTGGGAAAGTTGGATATAAATTCAGACATGTTCCTACTAAGGACAATCCTGCAGATTATTTATCTCGAGGATTAACATTAAAACAACTTCTCAAGTCTTCGCTGTGGTTCAATGGACCTTCATGGCTTGTTGGTGGTCAGTGGCCCAAACAAAAGCCACAAGTCATAGTGACCAATATCACCACTCCCATGAAAGAACCAGAACCTCAACGAATATTAGCCATTGATCCTCACCATTATTCTAACTTAAGCAAGTTATTAAGAGGAACTGCACATGTGTTTGATTTTCTTGCTAAGATAGGAATTCGACATAAGTTTCCCAATCCTATCCTCTACTGGATCAAACGTGCACAACAAGAGACATATGGAAGCGAATATGAAAATCTTCCAGATAAATTAACTAAGTCTCTAGGTATCTGGTATGATGATACTCATAATATACTAAGATGTGGAGGACGTTTGCTTCATGCAAAAATTGATTTGGACACAAAGAATCCAATTCTTCTACCTCGTCACCACATCATCACTAAACTTCTTGTTTTACATCACCATCAATATGGTACTTTACATGGTGGAGTGTTAGATACTCTCACCGACCTTAGACAAAAGTACTGGCTTCCTCGAGGTCGTCAGACAGTTAAGTCAATTATTAAATCTTGTGTAATCTGTAAAAGATACGATGCTAGAGTATGTCCTTACCCAGGACCTCCACCACTCCCAGAAGAAAGAGTGGTTCATCTTCGTCCTTTTGAAACCACTGGTGTTGATTACACAGGAGCCTTACTTCTCACTGGCAACCCAGATAATATACCAGTGAAAGCATACATTTGTCTCTTTACGTGTGCTACAACCAGAGGCGTACATTTAGAAGTCACTTCAGATATGAGTGCTGAAGCCTTCATCCAGGTTTTCCGCAGATTTGCTGCTCGCAGATCTTGTCCCAAACTAATGATATCGGACAATGGTTCCAATTTTGTGGCAGGAGAAGCTTGTTTACGAGAAGTCTGGAACCACCCAGAAGTACAGTCGGTCCTACAGAAACGACAATGTCACTGGAAATTCATAGCACCGAGAGCCCCTTGGCAAGGTGGGTTCTATGAGCGAATGGTAGGCACAGTCAAGAAGTGTCTAAGGAAAACGTTACACAGACAAAAGGTCAGTTACTCCGAACTCCAAACTATTGTTGTGGAAATCGAGGCGCGAGTCAATAACCGCCCAATAACCTACCTGTCTGATGATTTCACCCAGAGAGAACCTCTGAGTCCCTCACACTTGATCCATGGAGGTCTACTGAGCCCTCTCATCCCTTTAGCTGAAGAGGACCCTGTAGACCCGTCACATGTGACCAGAGGAGACTTGGTGGAAAGCTACCAGCATCTCTCCAGAGTTATTAACAGGTGGAATGAGGTGTGGACTCGAGAGTACCTCACAGCTCTACGAGAATACCACTACGGAGCTTCGAGTCCTTACAATAAAGTGCAATTAAAACCAGGGGACCTAGTACTAGTCGACAGTGATGGACCAAGGTCAGAGTGGCCCATAGGCAAAATTGTTGCCATTCATCCAGATCATCAAGGTGTCCTAAGAGTAGTGAAAGTTTTATGCCGAGGCAACACTACTCTAAAAACTTTAGAGAAGCTGGTTCCCCTTGAATTGACTGAGCGAGAATATCAGCCAGGTCCAGTTTCCCCAGTAATTTCCGAGGATAGTAATTCTGATCCTCCTAGCAACCGCCCCACTAGAGCTGCTGCTCAACAATGTAGGCGGAATTTGCAAGCCTATTACAACTATGAACAAGAGTAATTCTTTTTACATCCAATTTAGATAACTATGATGATACTGCGGTGTGATGTCACGTAACAAACCATTACAAGTCACTATGACCCAGGACATTCCCATCACAGTAGATTCTGTTGTTTAAATTGTGTGATTAAAATCTTTAATTATTGTGTAGGCTATAAATAACATGTTTCATTTGACATGAAATTAGCAAGACTTAAGTTTCTTGTATGTCCTTGACAAATACGGGACATTCGTTATGTGTGTACTAACATACTAACATACTAATATTAAACTCAACTTCGGGATAGGTGTCAGTACTACACATTGCACTACGACCCTAGAATCCTCCCCCCGGAGTTATGTTGGAAATTTCCAACACTGAATACAACACTGTGGTATTCTCATTAATTATTACTAATTCTACTAATCATTATAGTGAGTAAAATTAACCCAACGTAGAGTTCACATGTACTAATAATTACATCTGTACAATAAGGCTAGAATTCTTACGTCACCCGACACCAGTATTGCGTCAGATTTCATTGTAATAAACACATTTATATCCAATGTGCCTGAGAATTGAATTCGATTCTCTATAAACAACGGTGTTCTGTGTGATAATTAATTACAGATAAACTGATCTCCAACTAAAGCCAAATAGAGCGTTTATAGTTATAGCTGTTATCTAGTAATAAAATTAACGTCACGCGTGAATGCCCTGGAGAGATTATAATTCTTCTCCATTGTTCGTTTACTATCATAAAATGGGCAAATAATAATATTTAACTCCTCCAAATAATAAACCCGTCCTAACCCGAGCATTTCAAGCACAAATGCGAGAAATGATAATATCCATAATAAATAATTTGGTAAATAAACGCGGGACGCGGAGCGAGGCGAAAGAGACGCCAGTCCACGTGTTGAAGCGCTCACGAGTAGACGTGTTCACGTGGTGCTCACGAGGAGACGCCATTACCCAGCCATCAGGGTAAACGCTATCAAATCTCCAGAAGAAAGTCGCCACTGTGAGGCATGAAGAACCTTGCAGACAATACCTTCACCTGGTGTCAGTGTCATTCACGGAACCTGTTAAACTTGGTTCTTTGTGACTCCACGTGACCGGCCAGTGAAGCGCGTCAGTATCCAGGATAGGCTAGACCAGAGCCTGGGACGCGAATTTCGGCAAGCCTAAACTTACACAGTGCCCATATTAGCTAAGTATCCTTATCCTTATTTGATGCATCTGATAGGGTGTAGGTTTATAGCTGGGTAGCTTGTCGTGACGACGTATGACAAAAAAAATTCACAGGTCATTATCTTTCTCTTATTATTAATAGTAATTTATTGAGCATAGAAATCCAGTAGTTTAATTTGTTGCTACTGGAAACAATTGTTTTTGCAGCGTGTGTGAAGAATTCTCCGAGCTGTCATTTCCCATGTTAATCAACTCCCAGTGTTCCATGACGAGTCCAGGAGAATCAGAGGAAGCGTCGTGACTAACTTCTAAGGAATCGTCATTAAGCTAAGATTCCTTTTGTATCTCTCGAGTTTATTATCTGTACTCTTTTACATGCAGAACTCTGTTCATTGGATTAACATGTGTTTATTATGATTATTATTATTTATGTTCATAATCTATGTTCCCATTAATGATAACGATAATGATTTCATAAGTATTCATAGGATTAGATTATTATACATTGGACTGGTGAATGAACCACACTAGTTCCTGGACGTACTGAGTTCCAGTAATAACCCCCCAATGTAGGTGTTTGAGGCTTTGATTCATTTAATTATACAGCCCATTAATTATTTCAGTGATCATATTCTCTAGTATTTTATCCATAGTTACTGGTTCATCTAGGAATTTTCTAATGATCATAATTTCTCAGTTTCCCTCTTTACTATAAAAGCGGGTGGTCCTTCGTAATTCATTTTACTATATTAATATTTAAATAGATTCAAGCCCCAAATATCCCACATGCAGTGCTAAGGTCGGTGACAGTAACCGGCAACTGCCGTGGCGAAGTCTGAGTCGACGAATGGGAGCAGCCTGGTGGTGAAGGTGGAGGCTGGGTCTGTGATTGGTTAGCTGGTTGGCTGCCGGACTGCATGCCGGGTCCCCATTGGTTGGTATGTTGGTGGGCGGCTACTCCTTCTCCCGGGAGCTCCGGGAAAATGGCGGCTTACATATTGAATAGCGACTGAGCACGAGCAGTTGCGGAAGCCCGTCCAGCTGTCGAGAGCTTCTTAATTTCTTCCTGTCGCACAGGGCACAAATGAGAAATAGCAATATGGTCACCACCGCACACTACACAACACGTGATTTCGGCGCTGCACTGTTTATAATGGTGATCCTGGGCATAGACACTACACTTGTTTACACTTTGAGGGCACTTCCTGGTCACGTGTGAGTACTGGTAGCACTTGTAGCACTGGCTTACCTCGTAAAAACGTTCCTTGTGCACTGAAGCTGGTGGAGTATTGATGCCTAAGCACCTAAATCCTGTGGTGGTGGCCTGGTCCGCTGCGGCAGCTGTAGTGAAGGTCACTTTCAAGGTGGAGCGAGTGTCGTTGTTGTTGGCGATGATTTTTGCTGAGACAGCTGTCATGTTTTCGTTTTCCCTGTTGATACTGTTCAGGATAACGTCCACCTCGTGCTCGGTGATCCATGAGCTTACTCTCCTGGCAAAGATGGTTCGTTCAGCTTGAAAGCGTCGTGGTTGGATGAGGGTAATATCCGCATCATAGAGTGCAGATGTAGCAGCAGGTGTGAACAGGTGTTCAAGGTCGTCTCCGGTGGAGTAAGAGAGGACGATACCTTCGTCGTCCTGCTGGATGTCGTCTGGTACTGTGTTGGTGGTGGCTTTGAGAACGTTGAGAATTTCCTCTCGTCCGAAAGGGTGGTTCTCTAGGAACCGTGCCTTAACTTTGAAGGCCATGGTACTGTGTGGCTAGTACCGGCGAGGGCCGAGCCGAGGCAATACAGCTGACCCACCCTCCTGGGCAGGTCGAAGGATGTACACCCCCTCACTATCTGGTTGGCTAGGCAGCTCGCAGGTGAGGAGCAACAAGAGACACGTCCGGCCGTGACGGCTGCAGGTTGCAGGTTGGTGGTTGTTACCACCAACAGTGAAAAGAAATGTACGAAAGATTGAGAAAATTCGTGTTAGAATTATTAATCTTACTTTTTCGGTCATATTTAATAATATATATATGTATATGTATATATATTCTCTTGCTGATGGTGCAACAGTGTATGTAGACTTGATCAACTTGAGGAGGTTGATAGCATCAGGTGGTGAACCAGGAGATAGGATACCACTTGATAAGCTGATGATAGTTCTGATGGTGTTGGAGAGCAACCTGATTGTAATAGTATAGAGTATAGGATTCATTATTATTATATGTGTATATGTATTGTGTATGTGCTCTGTCCAGTAAATGTATTCAAATTTGCTGGTATTTGACCTTGTCCTAGTGAGGCTTCCCATGAAATAGTGCAGAAGAAGAGAGAGAGAGAGAAAGAACCGAGAACCACTGCTGTGGACAGGGTAGAAGGTAATACTAATAAGTCAAAAGGGGATTGAGGAGATCATATCACCTAAGGAGAGAGTGGGGAGTCACAGCGGCTCGAGTGGGTGTGTGCACATGACAACAAGGCTAAGTATTGGAGCCGCATCCCCTAAACGTGTGACGTTGAACCCCTCTCCAAGAGCCAGATGCGCCTAGTGTAATCTTCTAGTGAAGTAAAAACACTCTACCGAGTTGTGGGTTGGGTTGTCCGTAGAGAAGGATCAACACATCACCACCAACCCACACTATAATAGATGGCACGATCAGAGCTCCAGGTAACACACCCTCTCACTGTGAATATCTGCACGTCACTGACGTGCAACAAGCTGACTAACTCGTGGGTATCTATTTACTGCTGACACCTTCCGGTCTTCTTTCTCTCTTCCTCATCTTCATTACCTTACACGTATTCGGACTGAACTCTAGCAACCATTTGTTTGTTCATTCCTGGTGTTCGTCAAGGTCATCTGTAACATTCTCCAGTCCTCCTCTGTATTCACATTCCTCATTATTTGGCATCGTCCCCAAACAGTGACATGTACGAGTTCACTGCCTTGGGTTGATCATTAACATAAAAACAGAATATTATTAGTTCGAGGACCTAGCCTTGGGAAACCCAACGGGTTATATTTCTCCAGCTGGAGAGCTCTCCTCTGACGGTGACTTTTCGTCTTCGGTCACTTACCTGGTTGATACCTGGTTGATGGGGTTCTGGGAGTTCTTCTACTCCCCAAGCCCGGCCCGAGGCCAGGCTTGACTTGTGAGAGTTTGGTCCACTAGGCTGTTGCTTGGAGCGGCCCGCAGGCCCACATACCCACCACAGCCCGGTTGGTACGGCACTCCTTGGAGGAATAAATCTAGTTTCCTCTTGAAAATGTCCACGGTTGTTCCGGCAATATTTCTTATGCTTGCTGGGAGGACGTTGAACAACCGCGGACCTCTGATGTTTATACAGTGTTCTCTGATTGTGCCTATGGCACCTCTGCTCTTCACTGGTTCTATTCTACATTTTCTTCCATATCGTTCACTCCAGTACGTTGTTATTTTACTGTGTATATTTGGTACTTGGCCCTCCAGTATCTTCCAGGTGAATATTATTTGATATCTCTCTCGTCTTCTTTCTAGTGAGTACATTTGGAGGGCTTGAGACGATCCCAATAATTTAGGTGCTTTATTGCGTCTATGCGTGCCGTATATGTTCTCTGTATTCCCTCTATTTCAGCAATCTCTCCTGCTCTGAAAGGGGAAGTGAGTACTGAGCAGTACTCAAGACGGGACAACACAAGTGACTTAAAGAGTACAACCATTGTGATGGGATCCCTGGATTTGAAAGTTCTCGTAATCCATCCTATCATTTTTCTGGCTGTCGCAATATTTGCTTGGTTATGCTCCTTAAACGTTAGGTCGTCAGACATTATTATTCCCAAATCCTTTACATGCTGTTTTCCTACAATGGGTACATTTGATTGTGTTTTGTACTCTGTATTATGTTTAAGGTCCTCATTTTTACCGTACCTGAGTACCTGGAATTTATCACTGTTAAACATCATGTTATTTTCTGATGCCCAGTCGAAAACTTTATTAATATCAGCTTGAAGTTTTCAATGTCCTCAGCCGAGGTAACTTTCATACTGATTTTTGTCATCTGCAAAGGATGATACGAAGCTGTGACTTGTATTTTTGTCTATATCTTATATGAGAATAAGGAAAAGCAGCGGTGCAAGGACTGTACCCTGAGGTACAGAGCTTTTCACTGCACTTGAACTAGATTTTATATGGTTGACCGTTACTCGCCGAGTCCTGTTTGACAGAAAACTGAGTATCCAGCGTCCTACTTTACCGGTTATTCCCATTGACTTCATTTTGTGTGCTATCACGCCATGGTCACATTTATCGAAAGCCTTTGCGAAGTCCGTGTATATCACATCAGCATTCTGCTTTTCTTCTAATGCCTCAGTGACTTTGTCGTAGTGCTCAAGTAGCTGTGAGAGGCACGATCTTCCCGCTCGAAATCCAAGGTGTCCTGGGTTGTGAAGGTCATTGGTCTCCATGAAATTGGTGACCTGACTCCTAATCACTCTCTCAAATACTTTTATGATGTGCGATGTTAGTGCAACTGGTCTATAATTTTTTGCCAATGCTTTGCTCCCTCCCTTGTGGAGAGGGGCTATGTCTGCTACTTTAAGTGCATCTGGTATCTCCCCCGTGTCCAAGCTCTTCCTCCACACTATACTGAGTGCCTGTGCTACCGGCACTTTGCATTTCTTTATAAATATTGAATTCCATGAGTCTGGACCTGGGGCCGAGTGCATGGGCATGTTTTCAATTTCTTTTTCAAAATTTAGTGCGCTCGTGTTTATATCGGTTATATTTACAGGGGTTTGAATATCCCGCATAAAGAAATTGTCTGGATCTTCCACCTTCATGTTGTCTATTGGAGTGCTAAACATGTCCTTATACTGCTTTTTTAGGATTTCACTAATTTCTTTGTCATCCTCCGTGTATGAACCTTCACTTGAACGAATAGGTCCAATACTGGCAGTGGTTTTTGCTTTTGATTTCGCATATGAGAAGAAATATTTTGGATTTTTCTTTATTTCCTGAATTGCTTTCTGTTCTAACTGCCTTTCTTCAGTTTCATATGAGTGTTTCAATTTCCGCTCGATTTCTTCAATCTCCCAATTTAAATTATTCCTTCTTTGATGGGAAATTCGTGTTTGCATAAGCAGTTCCGTTATTTTTTTCCTGCGTTTATAGTGTCGTCTGCGTTCTCTTTCTACGTTAGATCTCTTTCTGGCTTTCCTCAAAGGAACATGTTTCAGACAGACTTGATACTCTTCTGAAGTCAGTTTTTCTATTCCTTCTGTAGGACTTGTATTACTTAGAACAGTTCCCCATGGAATGTTTGTAAGTTCCCTGTTTATTATCTCCCAATCTATCTTTTTATTATTAAAATTGAATTTACTGAATAGCCCCTCTCACTTTATCAACGTTTTAGGTCTATTCTGAGTATTGATGGTTGTTTGCACTACAATGAATTTGTGATCTGAGTATGTGGTATCTGATATCGTAATGTCTCTGATAATGTCTTCATTGTTCGTAAAGACCAGATCTAGAATATTTTCACTTCTCGTTGGCTCCGATATCTGCTGATTGAGTGAAAATTTGTCACAGAATCTAAGTAGTTCTCTAATCTGTAATTGGTTAGGTCCTGATAAATTTCCTGGTATAATATTATTGTTTGCTATTTTCCACCTGAGACTAGGCAAGTTGAAGTCGCTTAGGAAGATAATATCAGGTATCGGGTTCTCCAAATTATCAAGGCTATTCTCTATTTTGCTTATCTGTTCTGTGAATTCCTCAGCCGTTGCATCTGGCGGTTTGTATATTAGAATAATCACTAAATTTATTTTCTCTATTTTTAATCCCAGTACCTCCACCACCTCATTTGTAATGTTTAGGAGCTCCGAGCATACAAGGTCTTTCCTAATACACAGACCCACTCCTCCATGTGACCTAATTTTCCTATCACACCTGTATAGGTTATATCCTGGAATCCAGATCTCACTGTCCAACAATTCCCCTGCATGGTGTCATGTTCACAGAAAATTGTACCATCCGTTTTCTATGTGTGGCGGAGCAGACGCCAGAGAGAAGGTAAACAGGGCGTACAGGACGCCCGCCAAGCTTGGTAGCTGCTAGTCATGTAATTGTGTATATACGCATTAAAGTCAGTAACCAAGCAATGACTTTATATCAACCCCACAACCAACACTTCCTCAGTAACACACAAACACCACACATGGGTTTCTGTGAAAGCTCCAAATACTGCATTTGACTCCGTTAGGAGGCCATTTATGAACTGTACTTTGTTGTTTGTTCTTGTTTTCAGTCCTTGTATGTTGGCAAAGATGAATGAGGTTACTCTATTAGTGATAGTTTGAATGGGAGACTTTTTCGGCAAGCCCATTATTCGTGGACATAATGAGTTTGTTCTGACCAGTACTGATTGTTGTAGGGCAGTTGTCTGTCGTAGTTGTAGTTCCCTTTCGGTGGGTAATTGTATCTGTAATTCTGGAATGCAAGTGGATCTGGCATCCAGTTCCATACACTCTCCATGCTGCTCCTTTTGAATTCTCTGCCGGTTTGGTATAAAAAATTTATAGAGTTTCCTCCAAATTCATTATCCTGCTTGCCACTCTTTATGTAGCGTTCCGTGCCTTTCACGTGAAAGTGTGGGCAGCTGAGGTCATAGCATTTTCTGTCCTCCAGTGAGGTTTGGCACATGTCAGGATGGAAGAACCTACATATTGATCCAAATCGACACTCACCTTTCCTAAGCATATTTAAACATTTTTTGGGATGTTGGTAACTGCATTCTAATCCTTTCTTATTACCAGCATATCTATGTCTGCATACGCCCTTTGCATAAAATTTACATAAGTCTGTCCTTCTGTTCTGAATTGCTCTATCGGGAACCGTCACTCAAGTAGTCTGTTACACAGTTTAGTAGCTTCCCAAATATTACAGCTTTGTTCTCTTTCTAGAACACGAGCCTTTCATGATGAACAATATCTAGGTTTAGGTCCAGTGGACAGTCTAGGAAAATGTTATCTACCCAACCTTCTAATTCCTGTTGTATTCAAGTAACCTTCTCATAGATCTCGATCTATGGGGGACGTAATGGTTGGTGGAGGTCCCAGCTTGGTCTTGGGGGGGGGGGGGGGGAGAGGTTAGGTGGAGGTCCCAGCTGGATCTTGGGGGGGGGGGGGGTGGAGGTTAGGTGGAGGTCCCAGCTTGGTCTTGGGGCGGGGGGGAATGAGGTTAGGTGGAGGTCCCAGCTGGGTCTGGGGGGGGAATGAGGTTAGGTGGAGGTCCCAGCTGGGTCTTGGGGGGGGGGGGGGGAATGAGGTTAGGTGGAGGTCCCAGCTGGGTCTTGGGGGGGGGGGGAATGTTAGGTGGAGGTCCCAGCTGGGTCTTGGGGGGGGGGAAGGGGTATGAGGTTAGGTGGAGGTCCCAGCTGGGTCTTGGGGGGGGGGAGGAGGTTAGGTGGAGGTTAAAGCTGGGTCTTGGGGGGGGGGATGACTTTAGGTGGAGGTCCTAGCTGGGTCTTGTGGGGGGGGGACGGATTACGTTAGGTGAAGTTCCGAGCTGGATCTTGGGGGAGGGGGATGACGTTAGTAGGAAGTTCTATCTTGGTCTTTGGGGGAATGATGACATTTGGTGGAGGTCCCAGCTAGGTCTTCATGGAGGGGGGGGGGGTGTGATCGCGTCAAGTGGAGGTCCCATCCTTGTCTTAGGGGGGGGGGTGATGAATTTAGGTGGACACCCTGCTGGGTCTTGGGGGAGGAGTGACGACGTTAGGTGAAAATCCCAGCTGTTTTTTTTTTTTTGGGGGGGGGGGGTGATGAAGTTAGGTGGAGGTCCCAGCTTAGTCTTGGAGGAGGAGGGGGGGCGTGATGAAGTTAGGTGGAGGTCCCAGGTGGGTCTTGGGTCGGATGACGTTGGAGGTCCTAGCCTGGTCTTGGAGGGGGGGGGGTGAGGGGGGGGGGGGTGTGAAGACGCTAGGTGGAGGTCCTCGCTTTGTCTCTGCTTTGTCTCAGGGGGAGGAGGGATGAGGTTAGGTGGAGGTCTCAGCTTGGTCTTGGAGTGGGGAGGGGATGATGACGTTAGATGATGTTCCCAGCTTGGTCCTGGTGGGGGGATGACGTTAGGTGGAGGTCTGTGCTTGGTCTTTGGGGGGGGTGACGACGTTAGGTGGAGGTCCCGGCTGGGTCTTGGCCGTCAGTTGTTAACGGCCAGCACGGTGTTGCTCGTCCAGTGGCGGGAATTCTGATGGCCAATCAGAATCACCGGGCGAGGCAATGAGAGCTGGTCGGAACGTGAGCAATAATAGTAATCTACTCACTTTCATCCAGTCGACATAGCGTCGTCGTGTGGGTGTGTGACCAGTTTGACCCAACTGTGACAGCGTGCTCTCCCCTCTCCAGCGTCACGGACTTTAGGACTTAGTGGCATGGTCGACACCGAAGAAAGTCTTCGAAATCTACCGTCTTTGATATATAGAAGGCGGCGTTACGATACGCGCCGTTTCTCGATTATTGTGCTCATTCCGAAAAGTAGATGGTTCTTAAGAGTGGAAACGACCGATGAGTGACGACCATCTCATTGTCAGAGTATCTTGGTGTATATATAACTGTACATATAATGTACAGTCATTATATATATATATTTATATATAATACATATATACATATGTGTGTATGCATGTATGTATATACAATGTACTCGCGTGTTTTAGTGATAGCTGAATATATCCCTGACGCAGACTTTACCAAAATTATTTCTTGTCCTTAGTCAGGATTAATAACGTGTCACCCCTTGACGATAGATCATGTTGAGACTGATCACTTCACTTGATAAATTCACTTGAACGTGTCCAACGTAGGATGACTAAGTTAATTCCCCAAATTAGAAATCTTTCATATGAAGAAAGATTAACAAAGCTTAAGTTGCATTCACTGGAAAGGCAAAGAGTTAGGGGTGACATGATAGAGGTTTACAAGTGGATGAATGGACATAACAGGGGGGGGGGATATTAATAGGGTATTAAAAATATCAACACAAGACAGAACACGAAACAATGGGTATAAATTGGATAAGTTTAGATTGAGGAAAGACTTGGGTAAATACTGGTTCAGTAACAGGGTTGTTGATTTGTGGAACCAATTGCCGCGTAACGTGGTGGAGGTGGGGTCCCTCGATTGTTTCAAGCGTGGCTTGGACATTTATATGAGTGAGATTGGGTGGTTATAAATAGGAGCTGCCTCGTATGGGCCAATAGGCCTTCTGCAGTTGCCTTTGTTCTTATCTTCTTATGTTCACTCTCAGTGACTGTTTTTGTTATATCGAATGTATTGATGGTGTTTATTGAATAATGGGTCCACATGTTGCTATTGGTAGTTTACTGTCCAAAGTTAGTCCTCCGGTGATTATATCATTGTGGAATCTAACTTCAGCATAGTTTCCTGACTCGGTCATATTTTCAGTCATTGTGGACTGGAACGAGAACGGTGCTCCCTATATAGGCGTAGAACACAAACAGCAGAACATCTCAAATGCTGTACTCTATCCCAACAACGACGAGGAAGGCTATGTAGGGAAACAAATGATCGAGCTGAAGCTGAGAGAATCATATAAAATCCAAGAGGCAAAGGGAGCAAAAGGCCATAAGTGAAATAGAGAGGAACCCGAAATACTTTTTCTTGTATGCCAAAACCAGAACAAAAATTGCGTCCAGTATTAGGCCTTTGCGCAAGGGTGATGGAACTTTCACAGATGACAACAACAAATGAGGCATCAGTACGATTGTTTTCAGTGAACCCCTGACCACATTGACGATCGATGATCCAAATGAATTCTCCATGAATGTGACACCAACATTGAACCACATATCAGATGTCACTTTAACCCCACTGGACTTTGAAGTAGCCATGGACAGCATGCTAATGCTGTCGGCATTGTCTGCACACAGCATGCCATAGCTCTCTGCACCCGATTCGTGGAATTCTATATTCATCAAGAAGTGCATAACACCACTTTCTCCTTCTCCTGAAAGGGAACCTCCTACGTCTCCCATTCTCCTGAAAGGGTCATAACAGCACTATTCAGAGCCGGAGAAATTGCCAACCTGGATAGCGTGCAAAGTCCCATAACCGCTAGCACGCTCTCTATAAGTCATCGTAATTATTGTGACTGCTTAAAAGTTCTAAACCTGTATTCTCTAGAGCGCAGGCGAGAAGAGAATAATCTACACACAAAATATTAGTGGGACTGGTTCCAAATCTGAAAATAGAAATAATATATGAGACCAGTAGGCATAGCAGGATGTGCAGAATATCCCCGTTAAAAAGCCGAGGTGCAATAGGTACGCTGAGGGAGAACACTATCAACATCAAGGGCCCAAAACTTGTCAACACACTCCCGCTACACATAAGGAGCATACTGGCCGGCCTCTCACAGTGTTCTGGAGATACCTTGATAAACACCTACAAAGAATTACCTGATCAACCTGGCTGTGATTCATACGTTAGGCTGTGAGCAGCTCCGTCCAACAGACTTGTTGACCAGACGACCACCCGGGAGACCTAGTCTGGAACCGGGCTGCGAGGCCATTGATCCCTGAAAGCTACACAATGTAACACTCTGAATTGAGAAGAGTTCTTAAACTTTGCCAGTTGCCAGTCCAGTTGGGACTTAGTTTTTCTGAAGGCAAAGTGATAGTTCACTGACTTGAGTTTGTTGACTGTCTCTTGTGTTGTAAGATTCCGTTGATCTTGAGTGACCACTGCTTCTTGCAGTTGCTTTTGTGGATCTTGTCTGCTGTCTTGACTACCCGGCTATTGTTGTTGGTAGTCTGTGTTCATGTCGCGTAGTTTGTCCTCTTGTGCTCCGTCTTGTCTCATTCTGTTTCTTGTGTACCTGTGGTCTGCTGCACGATCTTATACATTAATACACAAGTGATTTCTTGAGTCCGATGTTGTGAGGCATTCTTCGTCATCTGTAGGCAATTGATAATGGTCTCTGCCATGATCTTCATGATGATTTTCAGCTGGACTTCAATAAAACTGTAAATTTGTTGTGTTGATTCCGAAAGTGATTGCTGTTCCTCTTGCCCACCCACCTCTCACACAGATCTTGTACTGTATGTCTGCTTCTCACCCAGTTGTCACACTTGCCTTTCATTGCATGTCTGCCTCTCCCAACCTCACACACTTGCTTTATAATTGTATAAAATATAATTGTGACTGTAGGAGTTGTACACCTGCCCCTCTACTCTGGAATTACATTGAGTTGTATCACAGCAACCACCCCATCCCCCTTTTGCAGTCACTGGACTTGTACTATGCTGTCCTCCGGCTTCTCCCAAAATGGCACATACAAGACTTGTGTTTTATGATGGTGAAAGAAGACACTCATCTTACCTAGTACACTTTCAAGACAATCATGAACGTTTGGGCAAAATTATTTGAAAACGAGACTTACATAATTAATGTTTACTGTAAGACTTTAATAATGTTTCTTTCTCTCTCTCTCAGGAATGCCTTAAAAGAGAATCAAGACAGTTCCAAGTTTTAGACAATGTGATGCTCTTAAAACGCCACATTTCCCTTGTTTCCAATAATGCTCCTCCCCCGGTCATTGAGGTCCAGGACAACCACCAACATTAAATGATCATAAAAACTTTGAAGATTTCTGTAAAAGAAAATTATAATAATTTCCATTTGAAATTTTTCTCAAATGTTAAAGTGTTTGGTTTTTATTTATATCTTATTTGTGTGAATTTTACCTTGCCTGTGATTCCTCCTCTGAGTGTGTGTGTGTGTGTCTGATGGGGCGAGAGTCGCCCCATCTCTCTCGCCCTGGCAAGAGTCGAAACTTAATTTAAAATTGATATATCTTTGTCCTCGAACATGATATATTTCATTTGGTGCAATCATAATAATGTTCATATCTCGGTCTTTCTGGAGGCATATAAGATTTTAGGCTTTATTAGCGTATCTTTGTTAATTATACAATATATCGGCAAGTGCGTACGCGTCTGTACTCCATGCCCGACAAGCTACTGAGCGCTATTATAAAAACATATGTATCTTCACTTGAGCTATAAATATGTCTATTGTAATGTATTTAAAATGACGCTCATATTTCTATCTTGCTTAAGACATATATAACATTTGTGGTTATTAACGAATTTACGTGAAATAAACATCGATCTGAGAGAGAGTTGCTCTGTCGTTCAGTCTGTGCGGGGTGGGAGCTCCGTAATTTTTTAAAATACATGTATCTTCATTAGAACTTTAAATATGTCTATGGTAAAGTGTTTAAAGTGAAGCTTATATGTCTGCCTTTTTTGAGACATATAAAACATATATGTTTATTAATGGAGCCCTGTTGCTTATATAAGCAACAGCAACAGGGCTCCATTAAGGAACATATAATCTCTTCCCACAAACAACCCATCACCAGAGAAATCTTAGCAAACAACACAGAAATCATCGATAGATACAGCGATAGCAGGCGGCTTGATGTCTGCGAGGCACTACACATCAAGAAGTCAACACCAGCAATCAACAGCCAATTAATGCACAACTATATTCTACCCACTTCAAGACTCCGCTCCAATATAGAAGCATCAAGAAATATGGACCAATAGGCTTTCTACAATTACTTCCATTCAATACCCATTGTTTCGTGTTCTGTCTTGTGTTTGAATTTAATACCCATTCAATACCCATTGTTGAAAGTTTGTTTTCACCTCATCCACCTCACCTAAATGTAGATATAAAATCGAAGATGTGTAAGCTCTATTCAGCGACTGCTCCAAGATACAAAATGGTGGTAATTATTTCCACATTATCTTTCCACTGTTTTTGTCCTATTATTTGAAGTGCAGCTTTTGAGTCTGTGTGTATGATTGCATTTTGAGTGTTTTGTGCAATCACATTTGCGAATGCCTGTTGTATGGCAAACAGCTCAGTTTGGGTTGATGATACTAGTCCTCCCAGTCTCCAATATGCCTGTACGCTGGCCGTGCAAAGAGCAGCGCCAGCACTCTCATTTTCTGTGTCCACCGATAAGTCTGAAGATGTGGGTGGCTCCTGCTACTGCTATGCTATACATTTGCTCTTCTATTATGCGCCTTAGGATTGTCGGATCATAGGCATCCTTTTTCATTGGGAGACTTTCTATTACTATTTTGAAAGTAGGCTCTTCCCACGGCGCGGAAGGAGTGTAATTTGGGTGTGGATGATCACCCTCTCTATCAAGAATCATGTTTTTTAAATGTAGTCTGTTTAGGACTTTTCCTGCGCTTGCAACCCAAGAGTTTCCATTGTTTTGGCCTAGTCCAACCACCAAGGCCTGCCGTACTGGGATTGGATCAGAAGAAATAATTATCTTACTGACAATTGTAGCTGTCCTTTGTGATATTCTTTCTTGTAGAGAGGGCAAACCCGTCTCCATTCTAAGAGTTTCAAGCCTGGTCCACATGGGGGCTCCCAGTGCAGCTCTCATAGCATTGTTTTGGGCAACTTCAAGCTTTTTCCACTGTTGGTGTGATAGATTTGTGAGTGCAGGGGCGCCATAATCGATCACTGATCTGACTGCCAACTCCATAGTATGTGCGAAGGACTTGCAGATTGGCTCCTCCAGAAAGGGAGGTTAGCGACCTGAGGATTGCCGTCCGGGCCGCAGTTCGCTCTCTCAAGTAAGTGACCTCAGCATTAAAATTCATGTTTGTGTCCAGGATGATTTCTAGATACTGATAGGTGTCGACCCATTCTATTGGTTGACCCCGTACTGTGAGTTGGATGTTGGGCTTCGCTATTTTTATGGGCATGGCCTTTGACTTTGAGGGGTTGAGTTTGATCCCAATCTGTTTTGCCTCTTTACTGATGCAGTCTAAGCATTTGGGTGCAAGGCGCGCCGCATCCCTTCCTTTTATGATGATGACAAAGTCGTCCGCGTAGTTTAGCAGCCTGCAGTGATGTGGGAGTTTCAACCTCATTATTCTTTCCATTAAACAGTTGAAGAGAAGAGGGCTGAGAATACCTCCTTGTGGTGTACCATTTTCATGTCTTTTGTACTCAGAGACTGTGCCATGAAGTTTTACTCTTGCTTCTCTGTTTATGAGACAGTTTTTGGTCCAGAACAGGTTGCCTCTGACCTCTTTGTCAATGAGGCAGCAGAGAATAGCTGGGGCGCTAGCCAGTTCAAAGGCTTTTTCGAGGTCCAGGAATATCAGCATTCCTGGTCTGTCATTCAAGTGGGCTAACAGAGTTGTAATACATTCCACTGTGCCAACCCCTCTTCTATAGGCATACATATCATGGTGCAGTGTAGGCATTTTCCATTCCAGTCTGTTGAGTGCCATTCTGTCAGCCGTCTTGGCTGTACAGCTTTGGAGAGAGATGGGCCTGGGATTAGCTGGATCTTTGGGTTTTGGGATCGGCACTACGTCTGCTCTATTCCAAGCAGAAGGTCTAGTTTGAGAAGTCCAGGCTAAATTAATTAACCTTAGGTATGCAGCGTCTCCCTCTGGGCCGAGGTTTCTAATCATTTTATAGGTTATTTTGTCGGCTCCAGGGGATGTATCCTTGGAGTTTTTCTTAGCCCGATTGAGCTCATCCAGTGTGAAGGGGGCATTAGTGTCAGAGACTTCTTCACATGCTGTAAGGATTCTGTGCCACCTTTCTTCCTCTAGTCCGGTCTGTACTGCTAATACATCTGGTGGAAGTTGATTGCTGGCTGCTCTCTCTGCAAACCTGGTTGCCAGTACTTCGGCTTCCTGTTGAGGATCCTTGGGGTGTGGAGCTTTAGGTGTTTTATTCCCTTTGGCCCGGTGAATTTGCAGCCACATCTCTCCGAGAGAGGTGTTCATTCAGGTGTGAACACCATTCCAGCCACTTTTGTTCTTTTATTTGTCTGGTCTCTCGATGTACATGTTCCTTGACTTCACAAAGTAAGATCCTGTTGCGGTCACTTGGCTGCTTTTTGTATAGCTTTCTTGTTCTATTGAGTCTATGGTTGAGTTCTTTGACACGTTCGCAATAGTACCAATGATCTTTATGGTGTCCGGTGGACTGTTTTTTCAGTGGGATTGAGTGGTTGCAATTTAGTCGCAGTCCTTGCGCATTCCATTGCAGGATCTTTAGACCTCTAGGTTCTTGGAATTTGCTGATAATTCCGTGGTATCCATGGAGTCTGATGAACACGCCATGGAAGTTGCAATTGGTGTATAGGTTCTTAGTGGACCTGAAATTGACTCATCAATGTCGCTTTCTGACGAGCTGGACTCTGTTTTTTATGGGGGTGTCTCCTGCCCTGCTGTCTTGACGGTGTGGATATTACATCTTCGAATTTTTTGAGCTTGTGCTCAATTGTCTTCCGAGTCTCTGTGGTTTGCTTGATTCCATGTGAAGACAGCAGACTTTCGATCAACTCAGTGACCAAAGTTTTGAGCATTGGCCAGAGAGCGTCCAGTTCAGTGGGAGCACTATTTAATGTTGTGCAGGTTTGGGGCCTAGTAGCTTTTAGACCCTTCTCGGTGGTAACTTTGACACTGGAATTGCTACTCCTATTGGCCCCAGTGTGCTTGCTGGATGAAATGGGAGGCCGACTGCTTTGAACATGATTCTTGTGTCCTCCATCTTTCTTTTTGTCCTGTACCGCCTTCTCACCCTTCACCATAGCCGATGGTGAAGGGCCGTGTGCCCCCTCTTCCTGAATGGGTAGACCCCACGCGGTTTTAGTGGGCATGGGAGCTGGTATTCGTTTTGGTGGGGGTTTCGGCTCCGCTGTAGGCGTGGTGGGGTTTGTTTGAAGTCTTTTGAGCCTTTCAGGGCATTTCAAGTTCCAGGCATTATGTGCCTTGGAACAATTTGGGCATTTTGTCTGAACAGGGTGGTTTGCCTTGAATTTATCAATACATGTTTTTATATCATGGGGCTGGCTGCAGACTCCGCACCTCACTGGGCGTTGGCAGCCATCTTTGTGATGCCCAAATCTCTGACATCTAAAGCATCATAGGGGTTCTGGGGTGTAAGGCCTGTGTTGGAACACGCCCAGATTCCAAGGTCAAGTTTCTCCGGGATCCGTCCTCTTACTGTGAGAAGGACTTGTCGAGTTTCCTGTTTTGTGGTTCGTACTTGGCATCTCTCTGCTGACACCACATAGTTCAGCTTTTCGAGATGGCCAAGGGCCATATGCAAGGGATAGTGGAGGACAATGATTTTACTTATTTTATCCTCTGGTTTCAGTTCCTCACATTTTGCGTAATTTTTTAGAATCGTAGCGGCCGACTCGTCTTTAGGCCTCAGAATGTATTCTTCTTTGAGATTAGGTTTTGCTCTGACCTGGAGCTGGGGGTACTCTTTTTCCAGGTCCACTACAGTAGCGTAGGAAGACTTACCTTCCGTGTGCTGCACTTTGAAGATTGGAAGCGTAAATCTAGTCTGAGGCGCTGGGAGAGCTGGAGAAGCTGGAGAGATTAATGGGCGATGGGTCGTCATGGAGTGGCTTGTCCTGTTAGCCTTATTCACGTGATGCCACTCGCTGTCACTTTCAGAACTAGTATCCATTATCGGTGGTCTTTTCCTACACTGAGCAGCATTGCTGGATCGATTATAAGTCAATTGGAATTCCATGATGAAATTCAAATGATCAGTTGTGGAGTGGTGTGGTGAGTGAAGGTGATGCTCTGTGCTATTGGAGACAAAGTCAGCGTGCCCCAAACGTGAATTTTTTTTTTCTTTGCCGCTAAAGGCAAAGGACTCAACATAACTTTAAACTGGATCCCATCCCATATTGGAATCCCATTAAATGAAAAAGCTGATGAAATTGCTAAATTGGCAACTCGTCATCCAGTGATACATAAAACAATTCAACCCAGCCTAGAGAACATAAAAAAACATCATCACCAAAAAACTCTCACATCTCAACAAAGCCTACCTACACCAGAGAATAGCTGAAGCTTCGCCATCTGCAACATGGTATCTTCAGGCAACCAAATTAGAAAGGTTAAATATCCCAAAAGGAATCCACAGGGAAATAGCAGTTAGGTTATATAGACTACGTCTAGGTTACAGATGCAACTGGGAGATTGGTGAACCCCGACAGAGTGCATCTTCTGCCAAACTGTCACAGAAAAGCCATTACTTCACTATCTTCTGGAATGTGAAGCAACCAATGACCTTAGAAGAGCTTTAAGAGTTCCTGAATCATGCAGTGGCCACCTTGAAGCCATCAACACAGCCACTCTCCTAGTCAACAAAGGTGTCCAGCAGCTGGACACCCTCATAAAGACTGAAGCAGTATCCTCCCCCGCGTTAACAGCTTGATGGTTAAATGCAACCTGAGAATACTGAGAAAAAAAAATTGTACCACTTACGGGCTATTCATGCCCGTGCCACCTCTTGGGTGGCTTAATCTTTATCAATCAATCAATCAGCTCTATTTAGTTTCAGTTGTGTTGACCAGACCACACACTAGAAGTTGAAGGGACGAAGACGTTTCGGTCCGTCCTGGACCATTCTCAAGTCGATCAAGTCACAATCGACTTGAGAATGGTCCAGGACGGACCGAAACGTCGTCGTCCCTTCAACTTCTAGTGAGTGGTCTGGTCAACATACTTCAGCCACGTTATTGTGACTCATCGCCTTCAGTTGTGTTTGTAAACTAAAGTCTTTGAAAATGTAATAAGTTTTACGAAACGCGCTCAAGTGTCGCGTCAGACTAGAAATAAAAATGAATTTTAGAGAATTGATCTTTGAATTACCATCAACAGTGAAAAGAAACGTAAGAAAGATCGAGAAAATTCGTGTTAAAATTATTAATCTTACTTTTTCGGTCATATTTAATAATATATGTCGTCTACAGGAAAGACTGCTACCAAAATATACTAATATAAATATATATATGTCGTACCTAGTAGCCAGAACGCACTTCTCAGCCTACTATGCAAGGCCCGATTTGCCTAATAAGCCAAGTTTTCCTGAATTAATATATTTTCTCATTTTTTTCTTATGAAATGATAAAGCTACCCATTTCATTATGTATGAGGTAAATTATTTTTTATTGGAGTTAAAATTAACGTAGATATATGTCTGAACCTAACCAACCCTACCTAACCTAACCTAACCTATCTTTATAGGTTAGGTTCGGTTAGGTAGCCGAAAAAGTTAGGTTAGGTAGGTTAGGTAGTCGAAAAAACATTAATTCATGAAAACTTGGCTTATTAGGCAAATCGGGCCTTGCATAGTAGGCCAAAAAGTGCGTTCTGGCTACTAGGTACGAGATATATATATATATATATATATATATATATATATATATCTAACGACTGTACATTATATGTACCCCCCCCCACAAGACTGTACATTATATGTACAGTTATATATACACCAAGATACTCTGACAATGAGATGGTCGTCACTCATCGGTCGTTTCCACTCTTAAGAACCATCTACTTTTCGGAATGGGCACAATAATCGAGAAACGGCGCGTATCGTAACGCCGCCTTCTATATCAAAGACGGTAGATTTCGAAGACTTTCTTCGGTGTCGACCATGCCACTAAGTCCTAAAGTCCGTGACGCTGGAGAGGGAAGAGCACGCTGTCACAGTTGAGTCAAACTGGTCACACACCCACACGACGACGGTATGTCGACTGGATGAAAGTGAGTAGATTACTATTATTGCTCACGTTCCGACCAGCTCTCATTGCCTCGCCCGGTGATTCTGATTGGCCATCAGAATTTCCGCCACCGAACGAGCAACACCGTGCTGGCCGTTAACAACTGACTGGCCAGCACCAAAGACCTTTGTGGTTGTTAATCTCGTTCTCCCTGTAGAGCAAGAAAACATTACTTTTAAAATATCACCGATTCTATTCCGATGCGACGGAAAAATACGATAATTTTTTTTATGTAACACCCCCCAAGACCCAGCCGGGAGCTCCACCTAACGTCGTCACCCCCCCCAAAGACCAAGCACAGACCTCCACCTAACGTCGTCACCCCCCCAAAGACCAAGCACAGACCTCCACCTAACGTCGTTATATCCCCCAAAGACCAAGCACAGACCTCCACCTAACGTCACTCCCCCCCTCCACAAGACCCAGCCGGGACCTCCACCTAACGTCGTCACCCCCCCCCCCAAAGACCAAGCACAGACCTCCACCTAACGTCGTCATATCCCCCAAAGACCAAGCACAGACCTCCACCTAACGTCACTCCCCCCCTCCACAAGACCCAGCCGGGACCTCTACCTAACGTCGTCATCCCCCCCAAAGACCAAGCACAGACCTTCACCTAACGTCATCCCCCCCAAGCAAACAATTTTAGGTTGCCACAACATATCTGGAAAGTATTTGAAAGGATTAGAAACGTTTGTTTTATCGTATCAGATACGATATTGTGTGTGGACTTAAATAGGTTTCCAAAACTTATAACCAAAACCTACGTATCTAACACTAATTTGAGATGTTGTGGCAACTTTACACTCCTAACATGAGTCATTCATAATCCATTCATACACCAATATGAATCTCTTGTGAAAGGTTTGAGCCTAATCTGAACCCTTTTCACATCTTTGTGTTTAAAGTTAAATTTCTTGAAATTAAATTATATTATTTTACATTATATTATTATTTTTATTATATATAATTTTATATTGTATTATTATTTTTGTTATATTTTTTTTATATTATATTATTGTTTTCAATTTAAATATTAAAACCAATATAAGGGTAAAAAAATCAAATAATTTATATTTCTTTTATTATTTACTAACAAATCAGCAAAAATACAAAAACATATGACCTATATAATTATATATATAATATATATATATAAATAATATATATATATATAAATAATTTATATAATATATATATATATATATATATATATATATATATATATATATATATATATATATACATATATATATATATACATATATATATACATATATACATATATACATATATACATATATATATATATACATATATACATATATATATACATATACATATATACATATATGTATATATACATATATATACATATATATATATATATATATATATATATATATATATATATATATATACATATATATATATATATATATATATATATACATATATATATATATATATATATATACATATATATATATATATATATATATATATATATATATACATATATATATATATATATATATATATACATATATATATATATATATATATATATATATACATATACATATATATATACATATATATATATATATACATATATATACATATATATATATATATATATATACATATATATATATATATATATATATATACATATATATATATATATATATATATATATATATATATATATATACATATATATATATATATATATATATATATATATATATATATATACATATATATATATATACATATATATATATATATATATACATATATATATATATATATATATATACATATATATATACATATATATATATATATATATATATATATATATACATATATATATATATATATATATATATATACATATATATATATATATACATATATATATATATATATATATATACATATATATATATATATATATATATACATATATATATATACATATATATATATATATATATATATATATATATATATATATATATATATATATATATATATATATATATACATATATATATATATACATATATATATATATATATATATATATATATATATATATACATATATATATATATATACATATATATATATATACATATATATATATATATATATATATATATATATATATATATATATATATACATATATATATATATATATATATATACATATATATATACATATATATATATATATATACATATATATATATATACATATATATATATATATATATATACATATATATATATATACATATATATATATACATATATATATATATACATATATATATATATATATATATATATATATATATATATATATATATATATATATATATATACATATATATATATATATACATATATATATATATATATATATATATACATATATATATATATATATATATATATATATATATATACATATATATATATATATATACATATATATATATATATATACATATATATATATATATATATATATATATATATATACATATATATATACATATATATATATATATATATATACATATATATATATATGTCGTACCTAGTAGCCAGAACTCACTTTTTGGCCTACTATTCAAGGCCCGATTTGCCTAATAAGCCAAGTTTTCATGAATTAATTGTTTTTCGACTACCTAACCTACCTAACCTAACCTAACCTAACTTTTTCGGCTACCTAACCAAACCTAACTTATAAAGATAGGTTAGGTTAGGTTAGGTAGGGTTGGTTAGGTTCGGTCATATATCTACGTTAATTTTAACTCCAATAAAAAAAATTGACCTCATACATAATGAAATGGGTAGCTTTATCATTTCATAAGAAAAAAATTAGAAAAAATATATTAATTCAGGAAAACTTGGCTTATTAGGCAAATCGGGCCTTGAATAGTAGGCCAAAAAGTGAGTTCTGGCTACTAGGTACGACATATATATATATACATATATATATATATATATACATATATATATATACATATATATATATATACATATATATATATATACATATATATATATATACATATATATATATATATATACATATATATATATATATATATATATATACATATTTTATTAAATATGACCGAAAAAGTAAGATTAATAATTCTAACACGAATTTTCTCAATCTTTCGTACATTATGCTTCACTGTTGGAGGTAAATCAAAAATCACTTCTCCAAAATTCATTTTTATTTCTAGTCTGACGCGACACGGGCGCGTTTCGTAAAACTTATTACATTTTCAAAGACTTCACAAATACACAACTGATTAGAACTTGCGTTTCCCTGATTTTATATCTACATTTGAGTGAGGTGGGAAGGGTGATGTGGCATTACATTTGAGTAAGGTGGGAAGGATGATGTGGCATTAGAGGATATTAATAGGGTATTAAAAGTATCAACACAAGACAGAACACGAAACAATGGATATTGAATAGAAGTGTTTGTAGAAAGCCTATTGGTCCATATTTCTTGATGCTTCTATATTGGAGCGGAGTCTTGAGGTGGGTAGAATATAGTTGTGCAATAATTGGCTGTTGATTGCTGGTGTTGACTTCTTGATGTGTAGTGCCTCACAAACGTCGAGCCGCCTGCTATCGCTGTATCTATCGATGATTTCTGTGTTGTTTACTAGGATTTCTCTGGCGATGGTTTGGTTATGGGAAGAGATTATATGTTCCTTAATGGAGCCCTGTTGTTTATGCATCGTTAAACGCCTAGAAAGAGATGTTGTTGTCTTGCCTATATACTGGGTTTTTTGGAGCTTACAGTCCCCAAGTGGGCATTTGAAGGCATAGACGACGTTAGTCTCTTTTAAAGCGTTCTGTTTCGTGTCTGGAGAGTTTCTCATGAGTAGGCTGGCCGTTTTTCTGGTTTTATAGTAAATCGTCAGTTGTATCCTCTGATTTTTGTCTGT
>NC_091157.1:25277775-25360275 GCF_040958095.1 Procambarus clarkii | reverse complement strand
ACAACTACGACAGAAAACTGCCCTACAACAATCAGTACTGGTCAGAACAAACTCATTATGTCCACGATTAATGGACGTGCCGAAAAAGTCTCCCATTCAAACTATCACTAATAGAGTAACCTCATTCATCTTTGCCAACATACCAGGACTGAAAACAAGAACAAACAACAAAGTACAGTTCATAAATGGCCTCCTCACGGAGTCAAATGCAGTATTTGGAGCTTTCACAGAAACCCATGCAGGGGAATTGTTGGACAGTGAGATCTGGATTCCAGGATATAACCTATACAGGTGTGATAGGAAAATTAGGTCACATGGAGGAGTGGGTCTGTATATTAGGGAAGACCTTATATGCTCGGAGCTCCTAAACGTTACAAATGAGGTGGTAGAGGTACTGGGATTAAAAATAGAGAAAATAAATTTAGTGATTATACTAATATACAAACCGCCAGATGCAACGGCTGAGGAATTCACAGAACAGATAAGCAAAATAGAGAATAGCCTTGATAATTTGGAGAACCCGATACCTGATATTATTTTCCTAGGTGACTCCCCCTCCCCGCTCAGCTCGTTGTCGCCGTCTGGGGGCTTAGTGGGCGGCTGCCGGAGTGTGATGCTCCTTGGGACAGTCCTCTGTCCTTTTCTAGCCTTGTGCTCTTGCTGCCGTCCTCTCCAATTCTGCTGGGCATCTTTTCCTTTTCCTTCTGTTTCGTTTTTCTCCCCCCTCTTCTCCTATCTGCTTGCCGTTTCCTGCCGACCTTTTGCTCGTTCTGGTTCTTCCCTTGGACTTCTTCTACTTTGACGCCCGGGTGCTTGAGGAGGCATACTCTTGCACCCGTAGAACTGCAGTACCCGACGTAGAGAGCGAGGGGAACCTTTTATTGTCAATCCCCACTTCGTCACTGAACCCGATCTCGACGGACTGTCGGTTTCTTAAGGTGGCGTTTGTGGGGCGTATACTCACGACGCACCCCTAGGAGGCCCCGACAAGATCGGCGATAGCTTCTTGTTGGGTGTCCTGCCTCTAATTGTGGCTCCATGGTGGGTGTGGGGGCACATTCGTGAGTGAATTCGTAATTTCGTCAAGATGATAACCCCTGTTTCGGCTGCTTCTGGCTTACCTTTTCAGGCTCGTGGGGTGGGCGACCAAGCCCCCGAGTCGGTCCGTATTGGAAGACCGGGCTCTGTAGCCTCCGCTGCATTGGGCCCCGACCTTGCTCCTCCTTTGGCCTCTCTGACTCCTTCCCCTGGCTCCCCTCCCTCCTCTGTGGTTGGGTCGAGCCCCAAGCCCCCAGTGGTGACTACCTCGTCCCCTGGCGCGGCTCCTTCTCTAGTTGTAACTACTGCGCCTTTTAACCCCTCTCTCTCTGGGGGTTCTCACCGCCGTTCTCGTCACGGCCGCCCTCGCTCGATTCCTTCCAGTTCTGCTACCTATCAAGCCTTGTTTGGTCCCGCTTCGTGGGCCAAATATTTTGATCTCCTCCCTCTTGATTCTGCGCCTCCTGACGATTTCTCCCTTCATCGACATCTCATTGATTCCGTGGATGCCTCCATTACTTGTAACCCCACTCGTCTCGGTACGCGTGTCGTTGCTGCTCCTTCTCAGGATGCTGCTTCCCGCTTGGCTGCCTTATCCTGCCTTGGCGAGACCCCCGTTCGGGTCTCGAAGAACGTTCAGTTGAATGCCAGTGTTGGCACTATTTTGCTCCCGCCCCATGTTGCGACCGGTGTTCGGGACCTACGCGACTGCCACGACGATATTCGACATATCCTCGCTGCCCAGGGCCATTCTATTCTCCAGGTGGACACGTTTACTCGTCCCCCTCGTGGTAGTCGCCGTCAACCCCTCCGGGTTGTGAAGATTACCTTTGATGGTAGGACCCTTCCACCCTCTGTCATTCTTGCTGGTGCCAGGTGCTCTGTCCAGGAGTACATTCCTTCTCCTCGGCTCTGCAACAAGTGCTGGAGGTTTGGGCATGGTGCCCTCCGCTGCTCCGGGACTGTCTCTCTCTGTCCTGTGTGTGGTGGCGAAGGTCACTCTAAGTCGGAGTGCGCTTCTCCCCAGGCTCGTTGCCTCAACTGCGGTGAGGCCCATCCTACCTTCTCCCGTGCGTGTGTCCATTACAAGCTTGAGGCAGCCGTCCTCAACTTGAAGCACCGGGAGCGTTTATCTTTTCCTGAGGCGAGGCGCCAGGTTCGCCGGCTCCCGCCTTATGCTAATATCTCTTATGCTCGCGTGTTGCGCTCTTCCTCTCCTCGTCCTTCCCGCCTTCCTCAGACTCGCAACCGTTTCCAGGCCTTGGACCCTGATGCGCCCACTGCCCCCTCCTCTGTCCCTTTGGGTTCTCTCCCGAAGGATCCTCCTCCTGGTCCTCTGTCTGGGGTTCCCCTTCCTTCTACCCGGTCTGTCGTGTCTTCTGTGTCTCCTTCCTCGTCCCCCTCCGATCCTCCTTCCCATCCTCTTCCTCCATCTATCGGCTCTCCCCGCCGCCTGTCGGTGCGGGCGGATGTCCATCGCTCTCCTAACGGCCGTCGTGTGTGCTCTCGTTCGGCTTCTCCTGTTGAGACACTGGAATCCGTTGCCCGGTACGTAGTTGCTGGGACACCGGTCTCTTTAAGTCAGAAGCGTAAGCCTGGCTCCTCTCCTTCCTCTTCCCCGGCGGGTAAGAAGGCTTCGCTTTCTTCCTCAGCTCCTCCTTCTGGCTCTGTTGCTCCTTCCACTCCCGTTTCAGTGCTTGCGCCCCCTGTTCCCGCTATGGAGGTTTCTTTGGCCCCTGCTTCCCTTTCGGTTGCTGCTCTTGCTGGGGTGCGCTCCTCTCTTTCTACTCCCCCTCTTCCTGCTGCTGTCCTTGACTGCTCCTCTCCGTTGTCTCCTCCTCCTCCTCCTCCTCCTCCTCCTCCTCCTCCGGACCCTGCCCGCCCACCTCTGATCTGTTCTCCCGTTTCCTTCCCTCCGTCTTTGCTCAGTTTACCCATGCTGACCCTGATCCCGACCCTGATATTCTTTAACGTGCTCTGTTGGTCTTTCGCCTTTGTTTCTTCCTTGTTCTCTATTTTTGTCCTTTCTCTTCTCGTCGTTGTCCATTCTTCAATGGAACGTTCGAGGTTATTACGCCAATTTCCTCGAACTCCAACTTCTGGTTTCGCGGTTTTCGCCCCTTTGTGTCTGTCTCCAGGAGCCGATGCTTGGTGCTCGTCCTGGTCGTTTTCGTGGCTATTCCTTTCTCTCCCCCCCCCCCCCAGCCATTGCTGGGGCTTCTAATTCTTCTGCTCTCTTGATTCGGGCTGATGTTCCCTTTGTTCCTTTACTTTTTCCTTCGCCTCTCCATTGTTCTGCTGCTCGTATCTTTGTGGGGAAATGGTACACAGTTTGTTCCATTTATCTCCCCCCGAGTGTCCCGCTCTCTCTTCCTGATTTGAAACACCTCCTAGACTCCTTGCCGGAGCCTGTACTCCTGTTGGGTGACTTCAATTGTCGTCATTCTCTTTGGGGTGACGTTCTGACGAATACCCGGGGTCGCCTCCTTGAGCCGTTTCTCCTCTCTTCTTCCCTGTCTCTTCTGAATTCTGGTGAGCCCACTCATTTGGACTCTCGAACTCGTACCCTTTCTTGTCTTGATCTTTCTCTCTGCTCTTCTTCTCTTTACTTAGATTTCACATGGCAGGTTCTTGATGACCTCCATGGAAGTGATCATTTCCCCATCCTTGTTTCCTTTTTCTCTTTTCGCCCTTCCCTCTCTTTCCCTAGGTGGCAGTTTGCTAAGGCGGACTGGACCCTATTTTCCCTCAGTGCTACTCTCTCTGACCTCTCCCTTCTGCCCCTCTCTCGCGCTCTCCTCCTTTTTCATGACACTGTCTTCGACGCTGCCCTCCGCTCTATTCCTCGCTCTTCCTCTCGGGGTCCACGGAAGTGCGTTCCCTGGTGGAATGCGGACTGTGCTCGGGCTGTCCGCTGTAAGCGTGCAGCCTGGAAGAAGCACCGCCGTAGGCAGACGACCGATTCTTTTCTTTTCTTTCGGAAAGCGAGTGCGGTGGCCCGTAGGGCCATCCGTACGGCTAAACGTGAATGTTGGGCATCTTATGTCTCGACAATTACGTCCGAAAGCCCTCTGGCCCAGATCTGGAAGCGTATCCGCAAGATAGCGGGTAAGTTCGTTCCCGATGTTTCACCGGTCCTTCACCTCCATGATACTCTTGTGGCGGACCCGTTGCAGGTCGCTTCCGAACTGGGTTCCCACTTTTCTTCTGTTAGCTCTGGTCTTCATCTTCCCCAATCTTTCCTTCTTCGTAAACCTGTCCTTGAGTCTCGTCCTTTAGATTTCTGCACTCATCTTCAGCTTCCCTATAATGATCCCTTCTCTCTCTCTGAACTTCGTTCTGCCCTGGCCCTCTGCGGTTCTACGGCGGCGGGCTCCGATGGTATTCATTATGAGATGCTTCGCCATCTCCCTCCGAGCACGTCTCAGTATTTACTGAGTCTGTATAATCGGATCTGGGAGTCGTCGTCAGTCCCTGAGGACTGGCTCGATGCCGTTGTCCTCCCTGTTCGCAAACCGGGGTCTCTGGGTACTTCCCCTAAGGACTTTCGCCCTATTGCTCTCACAAGTTGTGTCTGCAAACTCTTTGAACGTATGGTTAACGTTCGTCTGATGTGGTTCCTGGAACACCATCACCTCCTCTCCCCTTCTCAATTTGGTTTCCGCAAGTGCCGCAGCACGACAGATGTCCTGGTGAACTTGGAGGTCTATATACGTACTGCTTTTGCTGCGAAGACCTCCGTTGTTGCCGTCCTTTTTGACCTAGAAAAGGCTTACGACACCACTTGGCGTTATCATATCCTATCTCAACTTCATTCTTTTGGCCTTCGTGGTCATCTCCCTCTCTTTCTCCGCAGCTTCCTCTCTCGTCGTTCCTTTCGGGTGCGCCTTGGTACCGCTCTCTCTCCCTCTTTTCAGCAATACGAAGGTGTGCCCCAGGGTAGTGTTCTGAGCACTACTCTTTTTCTGGTTGCCCTCAATGGTCTTCTTTCCTCTCTTCCTTCTGGTGTCTTCTCCGCTCTCTATGTCGATGATCTTACCCTTTGTTGTCAGGGTGATGATTCGCCTCTCCTTCAACGCCGGCTTCAACTTGCGATTGATGCCGTGTCGTCTTGGGCCACAGGTCATGGCTTCAAGTTCTCTACTTCTAAGACTTGTGCCATGACTTTTACGCGGAAACGGGTTGTTCTTCGTCCCTCTTTGTCACTTTATGGTCATCCCCTTGAATACAAAGATTCCGCAAAGCTTTTGGGGTTATTCCTTGACACTCGTTTGTCTTGGTCTCCCCATATCTCTTACCTCCGTGTTGAGTGCTCTAAGTCCCTTACCCTCCTTCGGGTCTTGTCCCATACTTCTTGGGGGGCAGATAGGCGCACTCTCCTTGCTTTACATTCTTCTCTCGTCCTGTCTAAGCTCGATTATGGTTGCCCTGCTTACTCGTCTGCTTCTCCTTCTACTCTTCGCCGTCTTGATGCTTTGCACCATGCTGGGTTGCGCCTCAGTTCTGGTGCCTTTCGTTCGACTCCCGTCCTTAGCTTGTATGTTGACACTGGCTTCCTGTCTCTCCAGGACCGCCGTGATCGCTACTGTCTTCGCTATCTTGCGCGGTCCTTGCAACATCCTTCCTCTCGTCTCTGTCGTGCTTTAACTTTTACCCCTCCTGCGGTTCCTGTTCCTCTTCACCACCTCCCTCTTTCTGTCCGGTTATCTCGCCTGCAGGATTCTCTTTCCGTTCGTATTTCTGATGTTTCTCCTCGTGTTGTTCCTTCTTTGCCCCCGTGGAGGGTCCCTCTTCCGCGGTTTTGTACATCCTTGACTCGTATCACTAAAGCTTTTACCCCTCCTACAGTTCTAAAACGCCTTTTCCTCGAGCACTTTTCTTCTCACTCCCGCTCCGTTTCTGTCTTCACCGATGGGTCTAAGTCAGCGGACGGTGTTGGCTACTCTGTTGTTTTTCCTGATCGCACTTATATGTGTCGCTTGCCTCCGGAGACTAGCATCTTTACAGCGGAACTTTATGCTATTCTCTATGCTCTTCGTCTCCTGCTTTCTCGTTGTCAGTCTTCCTTTGTGGTTGTTGTTGACTCTCGTAGTGCCCTCATGGCTCTCGGGTGCTTTAATCCAGTTCATCCGGTAGTTGTCGAGATCCAGCATTGGCTGTTTCTCGTTCACAGTAAATTTAAGTCGGTTGAGTTTTGTTGGGTTCCCAGCCATATTGGCGTGTCTTTAAATGAGCGCGCGGATGCTGCCGCTAAGGAAGCTGTCCGCTCTTGTCCCATCTCTCGTAAAGGCATTCTGTATTCCGACTTTTACCCGGTTATCCATTCCTCAGTCCTTACCCGTTGGCAGGCTTCTTGGTTGTCTGTTACTGGTAACAAGCTACGTACTCTTAAATGTTGTGTTTCCTCGTGGCCGTCCTCCTTCCACCGTAACCGGCGGTGGGAAACAGCTCTAGCGAGGTTGCGTATTGGCCATACTCGCTTAACCCATGGTCACTTGATGGAGCGCCGCCCTGCTCCTTATTGTCCTAGTTGCATTGTCCCTCTTACGGTCGTGCATGTCCTTCTTGAATGTCCTGACTTCCAGGACGAGCGTGTGTCTTGCTTTCCGACCGCCCCTCGCGGTCACCTGTCCCTCGATAGAATTCCTGGTGACTCGGATACTTTTGATATCGTTCGCCTTATGCGTTTTTGTTCTCGTATTGGCATCCTTGGTGATATTTAGCGCCCTCTGATTATTTTGCGTATTTGATGGTGCTACATAGCCTTCCCGGTTTGGTGCCTTCTTTTGATAATTACTTACTTACTTCCTAGGTGACTTCAACTTGCCTAGTCTCAGGTGGAAAATAGCAAACAATAATATTATACCAGGAAATCTATCAGGACCTAACCAACCACAGATTAGAGAACTACTTAGATTCTGTGACAAATTTTCACTCAATCAGCAGATATCGGAGCCAACGAGAAATGAAAATATTCTACATCTGGTCTTTACGAACAATGAAGACATTATCAGAGACATTACGATATCAGATACCACATACTCAGATCACAAACTCATTGAAGTGCAAACGACCATCAATACTCAGAATAGACCTAAAACGTTGATAAAGCGAGAGGGGCTATTCAGTAAATTCAATTTTAATAATAAAAGGATAGACTGGGAGATAATAAACAGGGAACTTACAAACATTCCATGGGGAACTGTTCTAAATAATACAAGTCCTACAGAAGGAATAGAAAAACTTACTTCAGAAGCGTATCAAGTCTGTCTGAAACATGTTCCTTTGAGGAAAGCCAGAAAGAGATCTAACGTAGAAAGAGAACGCAGACGACACTATAAACGCAGGAAAAAAATAACGGAACTGCTTATGCAAACACGAATTTCCCATCAAAGAAGGAATAATTTAAATTGGGAGATTGAAGAAATCGAGCGGAAATTGAAACACTCATATGAAACTGAAGAAAGGCAGTTAGAACAGAAAGCAATTCAGGAAATAAAGAAAAATCCAAAATATTTTTTCTCATATGCGAAATCAAAAGCAAAAACCACTGCCAGTATTGGACCTATTCGTACAAGTGAAGGTTCATACACGGAGGATGACAAAGAAATTAGTGAAATCCTAAAAAAGCAGTATGAGGACATGTTTAGCACTCCAATAAACAACATGAAGGTGGAAGATCCAGACAATTTCTTTATGCGGGATATTCAAACCCCGGTAAATATAACTGATATAAACACGAGCGCACTAAATTTTGAAAAAGAAATTGAAAACATGCCCATGCACTCGGCCCCAGGTCCAGACTCATGGAATTCAATATTTATAAAGAAATGCAAAGTGCCGGTAGCACAGGCACTCAGTATAGTGTGGAGGAAGAGCTTGGACACGGGGGAGATACCAGATGCACTTAAAGTAGCAGACATAGCCCCTCTACACAAGGGAGGGAGCAAAGCATTGGCAAAAAATTATAGACCAGTTGCACTAACATCGCACATCATAAAAGTATTTGAGAGAGTGATTAGGAGTCAGGTCACCAATTTCATGGAGACCAATGACCTTCATAACCCAGGCCAACATGGATTTCGAGCGGGAAGATCGTGCCTCTCACAGCTACTTGAGCACTACGACAAAGTCACTGAGGCATTAGAAGAGAAACAGAATGCTGATGTGATATACACGGACTTCGCAAAGGCCTTCGATAAATGTGACCATGGCGTGATAGCACACAAAATGAAGTCAATGGGAATAACCGGTAAAGTAGGACGCTGGATACTCAGTTTTCTGTCAAACAGGACTCAGCGAGTAACTGTCAACCATATAAAATCTAGTCCAAGTGCAGTGAAAAGCTCTGTACCTCAGGGTACAGTCCTTGCACCACTGCTTTTCCTTATTCTCATATCAGATATAGACAAAAATACAAGTCACAGCTTCGTATCATCCTTTGCAGAAGACACAAAAATCAGTATGAAAATTACCTCGGCTGAGGACATTGAAAAACTTCAAGCTGATATTAATAAAGTTTTCGACTGGGCATCAGAAAATAACATGATGTTTAACAGTGATAAATTCCAGGTACTCAGGTACGGTAAAAATGAGGACCTTAAACATAATACAGAGTACAAAACACAATCAAATGTACCCATAGTAGGAAAACAGCATGTAAAGGATTTGGGAATAATAATGTCTGACGACCTAACGTTTAAGAACCATAACCAAGCAAATATTGCGACAGCCAGAAAAATGATAGGATGGATTACGAGAACTTTCAAATCCAGGGATCCCATCACAATGGTTGTACTCTTCAAGGCACTTGTGTTGTCCCGTCTTGAGTACTGCTCAGTACTCACTTCCCCCTTCAAAGCAGGAGAGATTGCTGAAATAGAGGGAATACAGAGAACATATACGGCACGCATAGACGCAATAAAGCACCTAAATTATTGGGATCGAAAGTAATTTGAATATTAGCATTGGTCTATATAACTTAGATCCATTTCTAATAGATCAGCTAAAGGGCGATTTAAGTAGAATCATTGAAAAACATTTGTCTCACTAATTTATTGTATATATTGACCTCTTTATGTTATAATTACCTATGTATTATGCTTGTATGTCTGCTGTATCAGATGGGCCATTGGGCTACATCGGATGGGCCAATTGGGTGCATCTGATGGGCCAATGGGCCTTCTGCATTGTCCAAGTATTGTACCTCACCTTACTTCACCACTCTCTCCTGCCTATTTATACCCATCACTCGATCTGTAAAATGACCTTCTGAAGATGTATTTAATATACGAAAGTACTTAAGGAAATTTCCTGTTTCATTTTTCCTTCGTGGTCTGACATTGTCACATTCTTAATCACGTGTTTATTTTCGTGATATACACACATATAAATATATATACATATAATTTTATAGAGAGTTAAAAGGACTGACATCAACAAGTGATCCATACAGTGACTCTCAAATACAACACAATACACCAGACAATGGAGAGGTGTGGCGAGTGTTCGGGAGTTCTGGGAAAACGAAATGCAGGCGTAACGTGCTGCATCTGTAACATAAGATTCCACCTGGGCTGTACAGAATTAGCTCCAGGATGCACAAAAAGGCAAGGAATTTACTGGGTTTGCAAAGATGACAGATTAATGTTAGAGAACATAACTAAACTGATGAAAAACATTCCCGAGTCACAGAGATTATCATTCACAGACAAGTTACCAGTGATATATGCGGACTGGGAAAAGTCAACATTGGATAACGACCAAAACTCAGGAACAGATAGTTTAGAGAACTGCAGCAGTAATGTGGAGGAAGAGGGTATTGTGGTACAAAATAACAGCAATATTACAGAGCCAGATAATATAAACAATGAGAGCAACAGTGAGACAGAGTGCATAGATGAAGGAATTGGGACGAAAAACGGAGATGGCTCCAATAAAGAGGTAGACAAGACAGTCACAGATATAAATACCTTGAAAAACGCAAAACCGGAACACATTTGCAAATTCTACGCTAAAGGAATATGCAAATATGGAAAATTAGGAGCAAAATGCCATTTTCTGCATCCTCGAAAATGCAGGAACATGTTGGCGAGGGGTACATGCCGTTTTGGAACAGGGTGTAGATACTTCCACCCTAAATTATGTCAATTTTCAATTAGGGACAAAAAATGCTACAATCTTCAGTGTCCGGAATTCCATGTGAGAGGTACAGAGCGTTATAGACGGGAAGATCAATATGACACTACTTGAAATTTTTTAGAGGAAGGCAGAAACAGAGTAGTAAATATAAGAGAGAGGAACAGTCAGATGGAACCACTACAGGATTACAGAGGGGAATGGAGATACCCACAAGACTGGAATTCAAATTACCAACAAGCACACAGGTACTACACCAGACAACACCCGTCCTACTACCAAAACTGGACGAATCACTTCCAAAACGACACACCCTGGACGCAAACACAGTGGCCTCCTTATCAGAGCCTCAGATATTAACACCAAGTAAGGCTTCCAGCACTTCCACTAACACGATAACATCATTTATATTTGCCAACATCCAGGGTATAAAAACACGCAAAACCAACAAACTTCAATTTATAGATGGTCTCCTTCATGAGGCAAATGCAGTGTTTGCAGCCCTAACAGAAACCCACACAAAGGACTACCATGATGGTGAAATATGGATCTCAGAATACAATCTTTTCAGATGTGATAGGAAACACCGGCTTCAGGGTGGGGTCAGCCTCTACATCAAAGACACACTCATCTGTACTGAGCTGCTAAACACCTCAAATGATATGGTGGAAGTGCTGATAATCAAAATAGAGATTTTAAATGTAGTTATTGACCTTGTATATAAGTCACCGGAGGCAAACCCTCAGCAGTTTAGAGACCAACTAATGAAAATAGAACACTGCTTGGAAAACCTCACAAATCCAGCTCCGAACATCATCCTGCTTGGGGACTTCAACCTACGGCACCTGAAATGGAAGCACCTGGCTAATACAGTAATATCAGAAAGAATACCAGGAAGTAGCCTAAATGAACAGGCACATGCAAATGACCTGCTACGGATGTGCGACAGGTTTGCCTTAAACCAGCAAATAGTAGAACCAACTAGGAAGGAGAACACGCTTGACCTCATTTTCACTAATAATGATGAATTGATCAGGAACATAATGATTACAAATACCTGTTACTCAGATCACAACTTAATTGAAGTTATGACAACCATGGGGAGTAGACCTTCAAAACCAGTCCAGATTCCTGATGGAGGAGATTTCAGCAAATTCAACTTCAATAATAAACAGATAAACTGGGATCAAATAAACCAGGACTTCACAGAAATAAACTGGGAAGAACAGGTAGAAAATGCAAACCTGAACCAGTGCCTGGAAAAAATAAGCTCAGTAGCACTAGAAATATGTTCAACCCGCATACCTCTAAGAAAAAAGAGGAAGAGATGCAGATTGGAACGGGAACGTCGTTCCCTATATAGGCGAAGAAAACGAATCGCGGAACAACTTGAGAGTCGCACCCTATCTCAAGAACGGCGAAGAAGGTTAGGTAGAGAAATAGAAACAATTGAACGGAAGCTACAAGAATCATACAAAACCCAGGAGAGGCAAAGAGAGCAAAAGGCCATCAGTGAAATAGAAAGAAATCCGAAATATTTTTTCTCCTATGCAAAATCAAGATAAAAAACCACATCTAGTATCGGGCCCCTGCGAAAGGGAGATGGAACTTTCACCGATGACAACAAAGAAATGAGCGAGCTACTGAGGACGCAGTAAGACTCTGTTTTCAGCGAGCCATTAAACACACTAAAGATTGATAACCCAAATGAATTTTTCATGGATACGATACCAACATCAAATCATATATCAGACGTCACCCTATCCCCACTGGATTTTGAAGAAGCCATAAACAGTATGCCTATGCACTCTGCACCAGGCCGGGATTCTTGGAACTCCATATTCATAAAGAACTGTAAAAAACCACTATCGCAGGCCCTCCACATTCTGTGGAGACAAAGCCTAGATACTGGCATTATTCCTGATATACTAAAAACAGCAGAGATAGCACCACTTCATAAAGGAGGAAATAAGGCAGAGGCAAAAAATTACAGACCAATAGCGCTAACATCGCACATCATAAAAATTTTTGAGAGAGTGCTAAGAAGTAAAATCACAAAATACATGGAATCACAGCAACTCCATAACCCCGGACAACATGGTTTCAAAACAGGGCGCTCTTGCCTGTCGCAGTTGCTGGACCACTATGATATGGCATTAGATGCTATGGAAGACAAACATAACGCGGATGTAATTTACACAGATTTCGCAAAAGCTTTTGATAAATGTGACCATGGTGTTATTGCACATAAAATGCGTTCAAAAGGAATTACCGGAAAAATAGGCAGATGGATCTACAATTTCCTGACCAACAGAACCCAATGTGTAATAGTCAACAAAATAAAATCCAGCACATCAACCGTGAAGAGCTCAGTCCCCCAGGGTACTGTGCTTGCTCCAGTACTTTTTCTCATCCTCATTTCGGACATAGACAAGAACACAACCTATAGCACTGTATCATCCTTTGCAGATGACACTAGGATCTTCATGAGAGTAGGCAACATAGAGGACACGGCGAACCTCCAGTCAGATGTAGATCAGGTCTTTCTATGGGCTACAGAAAATAATATGGTGTTTAACGAAGATAAGTTCCAGCTCATGCGCTATGGAAAAAATGAAAATATAAAAACGGAAACCACGTACAAAACTCAGGCAAATCATAACAGAACGAAAAGGCAATGTAAAGGATCTGGGTGCACTCATGTCGGAAGACCTTACCTTTAAAGAACACAATAAAGTAGCCGTCACAACTGCAAGAAAAATGACAGGTTGGATAACAAGAACTTTTCACACTAGAGATGCTATACCGATGATGATACTTTTCAAAACGCTTGTGCTCTCTAGAGTGGAGTACTGCTGCACAATGACAGCACCTTTCAAAGCTGGAGAAATTACTGACCTGGAGAGCGTGCAGAGATCCTTTACTGCTAGAATCCACTCAGTAAAACATCTAAACTATTGGGACCGACTAAAGAGCCTAAAACTGTACTCCCTTGAGCGCAGGAGAGGTACATAATAATTTACACGTGGAAAATATTAGAGGGGCTGGTCCCAAACCTGCACACAGAAATAACATCACATGAGACCAGAAGACATGGCAGGATGTGCAGAATACCCCCGTTGAAAAACAGAGGTGCAACTGGTACTCTGAGAGAGAACTCTATCAACATCAGAGGTCCGAGACTGTTCAACACGCTTCCACTACACATAAGGGGCATAACTGGCCGACCCCTCACAGTGTTCAAGAGAGAACTGGATAAGCACCTCCAAAGGATACCTGATCAACCAGGCTGTGACCCGTACGTCAGGCTGCGAGCAGCCGCGTCCAACAGCCTGGTTGATCAGTCCGGCAACCAGGAGGCCTGGTTGACGACCGGGCCGCGGGGACGCTAAGCCCCGGAAGCACCTCAAGGTAACCTCAAGGTATGACACCATTTAAAGTGTTTCCATCACCCTTAAGGCTGGTAAAAATATATTACATTAAAATCATCCACAAGTATATGTTACTATCTGTGTATGTAAATGTTTCTCCAGTTACTTAAAGCTTACCAGTTCTGTCTTGTCTTGGAGTTTGAGGGGAAGGTTTTGTACTAGGCCTGTAGATAGACTTGCTGGTCCCACAAGATTCTGTCAGGGGTGGAAGCGTATTAGCATTGTATAGAAAATATTTACAAAATAGTTTTGAGAATTAGATAATACATCATGAATATCAGTAAGATTCATGTGTAAATCATCAATTTCAGAGCCTAATCCATACTCTTAATTTGACTCGGCTTCAAAAGAACTAATGTCATTTTCTGACGACTCAATCTCTGAACTTGATGCTGCCTCAGTAAGATTAATGGGTTCACTAGTGTGTACAGCTGTATTTGGATGCATTTTGTGTATACGTTTTAGCCTTCTTGATACTTGCATCCATCTGTTGTTGTATTGGAGTCGCTTTTTTCGCTTATACTCGTACATTCTGTTAAAGAGTGTCAAATTTCTACATTAGACTACCATATTACCTATATTATTGTTAATAATGTATTGACAGATGCAATATGTATTAAAATTCTAAAAATAAGTCATGCATTATATACAATGTGTGGGAAACTGTCTGCTGAGAAAAGCTGGTGTGGAGGTTGTTACAAGAGTGAGTAATAATTAAAGCTGGTGCATATAACATCCTTGTCAGGCACATGCAAAAGTGAACACTTCCAGAATTGGAGACATGCAGAAATGTAACATGTGGAAATAGAGGCATGCCAAAACAAAGACATGCATAAATTCAAATTCTTATCTAAATAATTTCTAGTGATTATTATATAAATTATTCCATCAGTACTAGATCAAATATTCAATACCATCCTCCCTTTGGAAAGAGTAATCATGTCCTGTTGGACATTAATTATATGTTGAGATATAATCTAAAAGAAAATAGGGACATTGAAATGGTTGTTAAACTCTATTTCAATAAAGGACACTATAGGGAACCTCGAACCCTGTATTACAAGTGTAAGTGAAAATATTGGAAAAAATAATTAAAGCTAAATGTGAAGAACACCTGGAGACAAATGCTACACTTGCTTACATTTATGAATTGCTCTTAAATACATAGGTCAAATACTAAAGAAATTGTTTAAAACTTTTGTTAGACCACAGCTGGAATATGCAGCGGTTGTATGGTGCCCATATCTAAAGAATCACATCAACAAACTGGAAAAGGTATAGACATGCCAATAAGTGGCTCCCAGGTTAGAGGCATAAAATGCCAAAACTAGATGGTAGAATAAAAAGAAGATATTGTAAAAGGTAACCAAACAAAGATGCCACAGAAATATTAGAAAATTAACTTTCGCAAGCAGCGTGGTAGACACGGTTGGAACAAGTTAGGTGAGAGGGTGGTGGAGGCCACTCTTAGCGTTACTCTTGCTTTTTTGAGGATATTTTGATTGTAAACTGATAGACAGGTGCTATTTTGGAGTTTGTTTTTAGCCTGGTGTGCTGTGAAATACTTGCAATGGTATTTAAGTGTGGAATCAATATCAAGTGTGGAAAAGCTTCAGATGGTGCATTCAGATCAGATGGTGCAATCGACTGAGCTACGACAGGGTAAAAGGGTTGAAACCGAACTTCTACTGAACATCCTGGATCCTTTTACCCTGTTGTAGCTCAGTCGATTTAGGCAGTGTCTGGGATGCTCCCGGACGCAGGTTCGAATCCTCGTCACGGCCCTTGTGGATTTGTTCATTTGATGCATCACGTTATTGTGATCTCTGTGTGTGATGATGTAAGGGTGAAGAGAAAGAACGACCTGTTGACATAGCTCGGGTGCAGGGGGAGGGTTGTGTACAAGCCTGGTTTGTGCCTCGGAGGGGCTATGGGATCCAGTAAGATCGTCCTTCCTTTCCTCCCTAGAATCTGGATGTAGCAGGTGCTCAATTGTCAAAAGTGAAAAATTGGGTTAGTCTTCCGAATGCACCATATCGGTAAATTTTTTAATAATCTTTTAAAAATAGTAAATGCCACTATTTTTGCAAAATTATTACAAGATCTATTATTCTAATAAGGGTTTGATAAAATACAGTAGACTGCCTACTGGTTTTACCTGTAATAAGGTTTAAATAAGAGCTTGGTACAAAAAAATTAAAAATGGGGAGGTCACTTTAGAACAGGAATTCGTACAACTGGTTAGAAATGTTAAAAAAGAGATAAGGAAAGCAAAAAGAAACTATGAAGTTCGCATAGCAGGGCAAGCAAAGTCAAATCCTAAAGGTTTTTTTCAGTTATATCGAACTAAGACTAGGGAAAGGATAGGTCCATTAAAATCTGAGACAGGTCAAATAACGGATAATGACAAGGAGATGAGTAGTATTTTTAACAAATATTTTATATCTGTATTTACTAAAGAAGAACTTAACAATATGCCTTCAGCCGAACAAGTCTATGTGGGTGGGGATGAGGACAGGTTGACTAGTTTAGCAGTTACCAGGGAGGATGTAATTAAACAATTAGAAAAACTAAAACCAAACAAATCCCCACGGCTGGATGAAGTGTTTGCCAGGGTGCTTAAAGAATGCAAAGAGGAGCTTTCCGAGCCACTGTCTACCATATTTAATAAATCAATAGAGTCAGGCAGAGTGCCAGAGTCATGGAAGGTAGCTAATGTGGTACCAATTTTTAAGAAAGGAGATAGATCACTTGCGTCAAACTATTGGCCAATTAGCCTAACGTCTATTGTCGGAAAGTTATTTGAATCAATAATTGCAAATACAATTCGTCTCCATCTTGAAAAACATAAATTAATAAATGAGTCGCAACATAGTTTTACAAATGGCCATTCATGTTTAACAAATTTGCTAACTTTTTATTCCAGCATAGTTGAGGCAGTTGATAGTGGTAAGGATTGTGATGTTGTGTACCTTGATTTTAGCAAAGCTTTTGATACAGTGCCACATGAAAGACTAATTAAAAAATAGAGGCTCGTGGTTTTTGGGGTGCTATATTAACTTGGATTAGGGCGTGGCTATTCCAAAGGAAACAGAGAGTTAGTATAAATGGGGTTAAGTCAGAGTGAGATAATGTTGTTAGTGGAGTACCTCAGGGCTCTGTCCTGGGACCTCTGTTGTTTATAATATATATAAATGATTTAGATTCAGGTTTGAGTAGCAACATTTGTAAATTTGCCGATGATACGAAAATCGGTAGGGAAATTAATTCGGAGGAGGACTCACTATCACTTCAAGTTGATCTAGATAGGGTTTTGAAATGGTCAAATGATTGGCAAATGCAGTTTAATGCTGATAAATGTAAAGTTCTGAGGCTAGGAAATGATGATAGAGTTACAAGATACGAGCTAGATGGTGTTGAGATTGCGAAGTCGGATTGCGAAAGGGATCTGGGAGTTATGATTAGTAAGAATTTAAAACAAGAGGATCAATGCATGAATGTTCGCAATAAGGTGAATAGGACACTGGGATTTATTAATCGAAGCGTTAATAACAAGACACCTGGTGTGGTTCTTAAGCTATATCTTGCTCTGGTTAGGCCCCATTTAGATTATGCAGTTCAGTTTTGGTCGCCGTATTATAGAATGGATATAAATTCACTTGAACGTGTCCAACGTAGGATGACTAAGTTAATTCCCAAAATTAGAAATCCTTCATATGAAGAAAGATTAACAAAGCTTAAGTTGCATTCACTGGAAACGCGAAGAGTTAGGGGTGACATGATAGAGGTTTACAAGTGGGTGAATGGACATAACAAAGGGAATATTAATAGGGTATTAAAAGTATCAACACAAGACAGAACACGAAACAATGGGTATAAATTGGATAAGTTTAGATTTAGGAAAGACTTGGGTAAATACTGGTTCAGTAACAGGGTTGTTGATTTGTGGAACCAATTACCGCGTAACGTGCTGGAGGTGGGGTCCCTCGATTGTTTCAAGCGAGGGTTGGACAAGTATATGAATGGGATTGGGTGGTTATAAATAGGAGCTGCCTCGTATGGGCCAATAGGCCTTCTGCAGTTGCCTTTGTTATGTTCTTATGTTCTTATCCTACGCTGGACACGTTCAAGTGAATTTATATCCATTCTATAATATGGCGACCAAAACTGAACTGCATAATCTAAATGGGGTCTAAATAGAGCAAGATATTGCTTGAGAACCACACCAGGTGTCTTGTTACTAACGTTGCGATTAATAAATCCAAGTGTCCGATTTGCCTTATTACGAACATTCATGCATTGAATCTTTTGTTTTAATTTCTTACTAATCATAACTCCCAGATCCCTTTCGCAATCCGACTTCGCAATCTCAACACCATCTAGCTCGTATCATGTAACTCTATCATCATTACCTAACCTCAGAACTTTACATTTATCAGCATTAAACTGCATCTGCCAATCCTTTGACCATTTCAAAACCCTATCTAGATCAACTTGAAGTGATAGTGAGTCCTCCTCCAAATTAATTTCCCTACCGATTTTCGTATCATCGGCAAATTTGCAAATGTTGCTACTCAAACCTGAATCTAAATCACTTATATATATTATAAACAACAGAGGTCCCAGGACAGAGCCTTGAGGCACTCCACTTATAACATTTTCCCGCTCTGACTTGATTCCATTTATACTAACTCTCTGTTTCCTTTGGTATAGCCATGCCATAATCCAGCTTAATATAGCACCCCCAATACCATGAGACTCTATCTTTTTAATCAGTCTTTCATGTGGCACTGTATCAAAAGCTTTGCTAAAGTCAAGGTACACAACATCACAATCCTTACCACTATCAACCGCCTCAACTATGCTGGAATAAAAAGACAACAAATTTGTTAAACATGAACGGCCATTTATAAAACCATGTTGCGACTCCAGCACGCCTACAGCGGAGCCGAAACCCCCACCAAAACGAATACCAGCTCCCATGCCCACTAAAACCGCGTGGGGTCTACCCATTCAGGAAGAGGGGGCACACGGCCCTTCACCATCGGCCATGGTGAAGGGTGAGAAGGCGGTACAGGACAAAAAGAAAGATGGAGGACACAAGAATCATGTTCAAAGCAGTCGGCCTCCCATTTCATCCAGCAAGCACACTGGGTCCAATAGGAGTAGCAATTCTAGTGTCAAAGTTACCACCGAGAAGGGTCTAAAAGCTACTAGGCCCCAAACCTGCACAACATTAAATAGTGCTCCCACTGAACTAGACGCTCTCTGGCCAATGCTCAAAACTTTGGTCACTGAGTTGATCGAAAGTCTGCTGTCTTCACATGGAATCAAGCAAACCACAGAGACTCGGAAGACAATTGAGCACAAGCTCAAAAAATTCGAAGATGTAATATCCACATCGTCAAGACAGCAGGGCAGGAGACACCCCCATAAAAAACAGATAGAGTCCAGCTCGTCAGAAAGCGACATTGATGAGTCAATTTCAGGTCCACTAAGAACCTATACACCAATTGCAACTTCCATGGCGTGTTCATCAGACTCCATGGATACCACGGAATTATCAGCAAATTCCAAGAACCTAGAGGTCTAAAGATCCTGCAATGGAATGCGCAAGGACTGCGACTAAATTGCAACCACTCAATCCCACTGAAAAAACAGTCCACCGGACACCATAAAGATCATTGGTACTATTGCGAACGTGTCAAAGAACTCAACCATAGACTCAATAGAACAAGAAAGCTATACAAAAAGCAGCCAAGTGACCGCAACAGGATCTTACTTTGTGAAGTCAAGGAACATGTACATCGAGAGACCAGACAAATAAAAGAACAAAAGTGGCTGGAATGGTGTTCACACCTGAATGAACACACCTCTCTCGGAGAGATGTGGCAGCAAATTCACCAGGCCAAAGGGAATAAAACACCTAAAGCTCCACACCCCAAGGATCCTCAACAGGAAGCCGAAGTACTGGCAACCAGGTTTGCAGAGAGAGCAGCCAGCAATCAACTTCCACCAGATGTATTAGCAGTACAGACCGGACTAGAGGAAGAAAGGTGGCACAGAATCCTTACAGCATGTGAAGAAGTCTCTGACACTAATGTCCCCTTCACACTGGATGAGCTCAATCGGGCTAAGAAAAACTCCAAGGATACATCCCCTGGAGCCGACAAAATAACCTATAAAATGATTAGAAACCTCGGCCCAGAGGGAGACGCTGCATACCCAAGGTTAATTAATTTAGCCTGGACTTCTCAAACTAGACCTTCTGCTTGGAATAGAGCAGACATAGTGCCGATCCCAAAACCCAAAACAATAGTATATAGTGCCGATTGCAAAACAGCTAATCCCAGGCCCAAATCTCAACATCACAATCCTTACAACTATCAACTGCCTCAACTATGCTAGAATAAAAAGACAACAAATTTGTTAAACATGAACGGCCATTTACAAAACCATGTTGCGACTCAATTATTAATTTATGTTTTTCAAGTTGAAGACGAATTTTATTTGCTATTATAGATTCGAGTAACTTTCCCACAATAGACGTTAGGCTAATTGGTCGATAGATAGACGCAAGTGATCTATCTGCTTTCTTAAAAACTGGTATCACATTAGCAACTTTCCAAAACTCTGGCACTCTGCCTGACTCTATTGATTTATTAAATATGGTTGACAGTGGGTCACAAAGCTCCTCTTTGCATTCTTTAAGCACCCTGGCAAACACTTCATCCGGCCCTGGGGATTTGTTTGGTTTGAGTTTTACTATTTGTTTAAGAACATCCTCCCTGGTAACTGCTAAACTCGTCAACCTGTCCTCGTCCCCACCCACATAGACTTGTTCGGCTGAAGGCATATTGTTAAGTTCCTCTTTAGTAAATACAGATACAAAATATTTATTAAGAATACTACTCATCTCTTCATCACTATCTGTTATTTGACCTGTCTCAGTTTTTAATGGACCTATCCTTTCTCTAGTCTTAGTACGATATAACTGAAAAAACCCTTTAGGATTTGTCTTTGCTTGCCCTGCTATGCGAACTTCATAGTTTCTTTTTGGTTTCCTTATTTCTTTTTTAACATTTCTAACCAGTTGTACGAATACCTGTTCTAAAGTGACCTCCCCATTTTTAATCCTTTTGTACCAAGCTCTCTTTTTACCTATAAGGTTCTTCAAATTCTTTGTTATCCACTTTGGGTCATTAGTATTCGATCTATTCAATTTGTATGGTATACTACGTTCCTGTGCTTTGTTTAAAATATTCCTAAATACGTTATATATTGAATCCACATCGAAATCCCCATTTAAGTCACCTATCGCTGGGTTCATGTCTCGCTCCAAGACCGTCCACACCCCGTACCCAAGACTTTCCAATCAATTTGACCCAAAAAAATTCTTAGGCTATTAAAATCAGCTTTTTGAAAAACTGGCACTTTAACAGAATTTTCTCCTACTGGTCTATTCCATTCTATGCTAAATCTGATTTCTTTGTGATCACTGTTCCCTAGCTCACTCCCTATTTCGATGTCATTAATTTGTGTTTCGCTGTTAGTTAACACTAAATCTAAAATATTATTTTCCCGAGTTGGTTCATTAATGTGTTGCGTAAGAAAGCAATCGTCAATTAATTCTAGAAAATCTTCTGCTTCACTATTCCCTGTTTTGTTCAACCAGTTTATTCCGCTAAAATTAAAGTCACCCATGACATAAATACTGTTAGATCTAGATGCTCTAGATATTTCATCCCATAGGTGCTTTGCTTCCAATCTGTCTAAATTTGGTGGCCTATATATAACTCCTATTATAATATTATTAGCTTTTTCGTTTAATTCTATCCAAATAGTTTCTGTGTGTGGCTCAGTTTTGATTCCCTCTTTGAGACTACATTTCAAATTGTCCCTAACATATATGGCTACTCCACCTCCTCGTCTAATATATCTATCTGTATGAAATAGTTTAAATCCATTTATTTGATATTCAGCTAATAGTTTTCTATTTTCTACATTCATCCACGTTTCGGTAAGTGCAATAATATCTATTTTTCTGTGCAGACAAGAGCATTTAATTCGTTAATTTTATTTCTTAGACTTCTATTGTTAGTGTAATATACCCTAAGTGAATTGTTATTTTGAGGCCCTTCTCTTTCCCTGATCATTTTGCCAATTCCTTTCTCCCACAAACACATACTTTTATTACCTCCTTCCTCCAAATCAATTCCCATACCTCTATCTACTAGCAGTTTAAACCCAAACAAACACCACTTCTTCCAACGAGTTCGCAACAGCAACAACCCCAGCCCTCGATAGATGCACCCCATCACGAGCATACATTTCATTTCTTCCATAGAAGTGTTCCCAGTTGTCTATGAAAGATATTGCATTTGATTTGCAACATCTTTCCAGCCGGCAATTGACACCAAGTGCCCTCGATATCCATTCATTTCCCACTCCCTTTCTTGGAAGAATGTTACATATGATCGGGATTCCTCCCTTGCTCCTAACTAATTCTATGGCTGTTTTATACCTCTGAATCAGTTCCTCACTCCTAACTCGACCAACATCATTTCCTCCCACACTAATGCAAATAATGGGATTGTTCCCATTTCCAGCCATAATATCATTCATGTTGTTTATAATATCACTAATGCCAGCTCCGGGATAGCAAACCCTTAACCTGTTTCCCCTATCTCTAGCACAAAACGTTCTATCCAAATACCTTATCTGGGAATCTCCCACAACTAAGGTTTGCTTAGGTACTTCCTTTACTCTCTGAGGGGCCTGCGCTTCCTTTCTCTTCGTTGCTTTCCCTTTTGCGCGATCCGCAGTCTCACCACAGCACTCGTCCTCCAAAACGTCAAATGAATTAGAAGTTGCTATGGCGTTTGAAGGCGGCTTTATCAAAGTCTTCTTAAGGCCCCTGTCTTTCACAATTCTCCAAGACGAGGTCCCTTTACTACTGGTCTCCTCCTTCGCTACTTCTCGTTGTTCTTTCAGCTGACGCACCTCCTCCCGCAGAGAGTCCAACTCTGTCCTCAGGGCTCCCACTAGAGTCACCAGGTCCTTCACTACAACTTCCATATTGCTATGATAATATAAGAACACTCAGGAGCTCCAGTTAACACACCCTCTCACTGAGACTATCTACGCCTGACTGAGAAAATAAATAGATTGATAAAGATTAAGCCACTACAAGAGGTGGGACGAGCAGCCAGAAGGTGGTAGATGTTTGGAGTGAACATCAACGATTCTGGGCGTGTAATATCTTGAAGTGTCTCTAGGCATCTAAGTGTTTGATAGGTATCCATCCCTATATTTCGTCACCTATATGTGATTACCTTACCTTACCCTACCCCTCCTTCCCCCACACGCACCACTTCACCTTTTTCACATGAGTATTTAAGGTAAATTTTTACTTTGTGTATTCATTCTTCACCTGAAGATGTTTCAGAGTGGAAAGAAACATGGTAGAAAATATTCAATTCAATAATCACTAGTTTATTTACCATGAATTTCGATAACTTGATTGGTTTTCTTAATTCCGAGAGTAAGAAACAAGTTTGAAGTGTCATAAGGAGTGGGCTGGACTAGTCAGGGGAATGCTAGGGCTTCAAGAGAAAGAATAGTCAGTCTCTCTGACTCCCATAACTCACCAGTCATTTGGTCCCAAAGGTGAGGACCACGTAATGCCCACCACCTGGGTGCCAATGATTGCCCTGGGAGCCCTACAGTCAAACATGGGGGTAACCTGCTACCAGCAATTCTGGCCTTGCCCCATGGAGGAGTGAACGAAGACTCAGGTTTATCTTCAACAGCACTTCGTCTGAGTCTTGCCTGCCATAACAAATGGGGTCACAGGTCCCTCTTTCTCACCTGTGTTTCTCTACTATTCAATAAGATCGCCAGCTTTGTTAATATCTCTGCATCCCAGCAGTGCAGATCAGTGGTTATGCACTATAATGCCTGATAGCAGAAGTGTTGCTGCACTTATAACGCTGAAACAGGACTTCCAGCCTAGGGTACGTTTCAATAAATGTCTGTGTTGTTCTAACACCACCAGCCACTAGGAAATTTCCATATAAAATCTTACTGTTCAATAGGTGGGGCTATAATATCACTCATGTATGCTCGTAGAGATAATATGGAGGCATACTGAAACGTGTCAGTAAAAATTTATATTTATCAACGAAAAGCTACATGAACACATTTATGCATATAGTAATGGTACATGAAAGGAAATACAAAATAAATATTCTGGAGATCGTCGGCAGCTTTCCTCTCACGCCCTCCGGCAACTCCGTCAGTTGGGCAGATTTAAATGGGGGGGTCTCACACCCTCTCAAGTTGGAATCCCATTAAATGAAAAAGCTGATGAAATTGCTAAATTGGCAACTCGTCATCCAGTGATACATAAAACAATTCAACCCAGCCTAGAGAACATAAAAAACATCATCACCAAAAAACTCTCACATCTCAACAAAGCCTACCTGCACTAGAGAATAGCTGAAGGTTCGCCATCTGCAACATGGTATCTTCAGGCAACCAAATTAGAAAGGTTAAATATCCCAAAAGGAATCCACAGGGAAATAGCAGTTAGGCTACATAGATTACGTCTAGGTTACAGATGCAACTAGAAGATTGGTGAACCCAGACAGAGAGAGTGCATCTTCTGCCAAACTGTCACAGAAAAGCCATTATTTCACTATCTTCTGGAATGTGAAGCAACCAATGACCTTAGAAGAGCTTTAAGAGTTCCTGAATCATGCAGTGGCCACCCTGAAGCCATCAACACAGCCACTCTCCTGGTCAACAAAGGTGTCCAGCAGCTGGACACCCTCATAAAGACTGTGAAGCAGTATCCTCCCCCGCGATAACAGCTTGATGCTTAAATGCAACCTCAGAATACTGAGAAAAAAAAATGTACCACTTACGGGCTATTCATGCCCGTGTCACCTCTTGGGTGGCTTAATCTTTATCAATCAATCCCTCTCAAGTTACGGTCTATTCATGCCCGTCCCACCTCTTGGATGGCTTAATCTTTATCAATCAATCACCCTCTCAAGAGGGGAGCACTTCTTCAACGTCGACCTCCTCCTCACCAACTGCCACGTCGTCCACACACTAACTTCTTCAACAATCGTCTTCATGGAGGGGGGGGGGGGATAGCGCCAGGTGGAGGTCCCATCCTTGTCTGGGGGGGGGGGAGTGATGAATTTAGGTGGACACCCTGCTGGGTCCTGGGGAAGGGGTGACGACGTTAGGTAGAAATCCCAGCTGTTTTTTTTGGGGGGGGGTGATGAAGTTAGGTGGAGGTCCCAGCTTAGTCTTGGAGGAGGGGGGGGGGGTGTGATGAAGTTAGGTGTAGGTCCCAGCTTAGTCTTGGAGGAGGGGGGAAGTGATGAAGTTAGGTGGAGGTCCCAGCTGGGTCTTGGGTCGGACGACGTTGGAGGTCCCAGCCTGGTCTTGGAGGGGGGTGAAGACGCTAGGTGGAGGTCCTCGCTTTGTCTCAGGGGGAGGAGGGATGAGGTTAGGTGGAGGTCCCAGCTTCGTCCTGGTGGGGGGATGACGTTAGGTGAAGGTCTGTGCTTGGTCTTTGGGGGGGATGACGACGTTAGGTGGAGGTCCCGGCTGGGTCTTGTGGAGCGGGGGGGGTGACGTTAGGTGGAGGTCTGTGCTTGGTCTTTGGGGGGGATGACGACGTTAGGTGGAGGTGCCGGCTGGGTCTTGTGGGGGGGGGGATGACGTTAGGTGGAGGTCTGTGCTTGGTCTTTGGGGGGGTGACAACGTTAGGTGGAGGTCCCGGCTGGGTCTTGGGGGGTGTTACGTAAAAAAAAAATTATCGTATTTTTGCGTCGCATCGGAATAGAATCGGTGATATTTTAAAAGTAATGTTTTCTTGCTCAATGTTACAGGGAGAACGAGATTAACAACCACGAAGGTCTTTGGTGCTGGCCAGTCAGTTGTTAACGGCCAGCACGGTGTTGCTCGTCCAGTGGCGGGAATTCTGATGGCCAATCAGAATCACCGGGCGAGGCAATGAGAGCTGGTCGGAACGTGAGCAATAATAGTAATCTACTCACTTTCATCCAGTCGAGATACCGTCGTCGTGTGGGTGTGTGACCAGTTTGACCCAACTGTGACAGCGTGCTCTCCCTTCTCCAGCGTCACGGACTTTAGGACTTAGTGGCATGGTCGACACCGAAGAAAGTCTTCGAAATCTACCGTCTTTGATATAAAGAAGGCGGCGTTACGATACGCGCCGTTTCTCGATTATTGTGCCCATTCCGAAAAGTAGATGGTTCTTAAGAGTGGAAACGACCGATGAGTGACGACCATATCATTGTCAGCGTATCTTGGTGTATATATAACTGTACATATAATGTACAGTCGTTATATTTATATATAATACATTATATATATATATATATATATATATATATATATATATATATATATATATATATATATATTTATATTTATATATATATATATATATATATATATATTATATTTATATTTATATATATATATATATATATATATATATATATATATATATATATATATATATATATATATATATATGCGAACAAGCCTGAAAAGCCTGAATGGTCCCCAGGACAATATGCAACTGAAAACTCACACCCCAGAAGTGACTCGAACCCATACTCCCAGGAGCAACGCAACTGGTATGTACAAGACGCCTTAATCCACTTGACCATCACGACCGGACATAATGAGGTGATAGCCGAGGCTATTTGAACCACCCCACCGCCGGCACTCGGATACTAATCTTGGGCATAGCATTTTACCAAATCACCTCATTCTTTGGGGCACACGTTCAGGCTTGTTCACATTTGTGTTCCTCACGTGTGCCCCAAAGAATGAGGTGATTTGGTAAAATGCTATGCCCAAGATTACTATCCGAGTGCCGGCGGTGGGGTGGTTCAAATAGCCTTGGCTATCACCTCATTATGTCCGGTCGTGATGGTCAAGTGGATTAAGGCGTCTTGTACATACCAGTTGCGTTGCTCCTGGGAGTATGGGTTCGAGTCACTTCTGGGGTGTGAGTTTTCAGTTGCATATTGTCCTGGGGACCATTCAGGCTTGTTCGCATTTGTGTTCCTCACGTGTGCCCCAAAGAATGAGGTGATTTGGTAAAATGCTATGCCCAAGATTACTATCAGAGTGCCGGCGGTGGGGTGGTTCAAATAGCCTCGGCTATCACCTCATTATGTCCGGTCGTGATGGTCAAGTGGATTAAGGCGTCTTGTACATACCAGTTGCGTTGCTCCTGGGAGTATGGGTTCGAGTCACTTCTGGGGTGTGAGTTTTCAGTTGCATATTGTCCTGGGGACCATTCAGGCTTGTTCGCATTTGTGTTCCTCACGTGTGCCCCAAAGAATGAGGTGATTTGGTAAAATGCTATGCCCATGATTACTATCCGAGTGCCGGCGGTGGGGTGGTTCAAATAGCCTCGGCTATCACCTCATTATGTCCGGTCGTGATGGTCAAGTGGATTAAGGCGTCTTGTACATACCAGTTGCGTTGCTCCTGGGAGTATGGGTTCGAGTCACTTCTGGGGTGTGAGTTTTCAGTTGCATATTGTCCTGGGGACCATTCAGGCTTGCTCGCATTTGTCTTCCTCACGTGTGCCCCAAAGAATGAGGTGATTTGGTAAAATGCTATGCCCAAGATTACTATCCGAGTGCCGGCGGTGGGGTGGTTCAAATAGCCTCGGCTATCACCTCATTATGTCCGGTCGTGATGGTCAAGTGGATTAAGGCGTCTTGTACATACCAGTTGCGTTGCTCCTGGGAGTATGGGTTCGAGTCACTTCTGGGGTGTGAGTTTTCAGTTATATATATATATATATATATATATATATATATATATATATATATATATATATATATATATATATATATATATATATTTATATTAGTATATTTTGGTAGCAGTCTTTCATGTAGACGACATATATTATTAAATATGACCGAAAAAGTAAGATTAATAATTCTAACACGAATTTTCTCGATCTTTCTTACGTTTCTTTTCACTGCTGATGGTAATTCAAAGATCAATTCTCCAAAATTCATTTTTATTTCTAGTCTGACGCGACACTTGAGCGCGTTTCGTAAAACTTATTACATTTTCAAAGACTTTAGTTTACAAACACAACTGAAGGCGATGAGTCACAATAACGTGGCTGAAGTATGTTGACCAGACCACACACTAGAAGGTGAAGGGACGACGACGTTTTGGTCCGTCCTGGACCATTCTCAAGTCGATTGTGACTTGATCGACTTGAGAATGGTCCAGGACGGACCGAAACGTCGTCGTCCCTTCAACTTCTAGTGTGTGGTCTGGTCAACACAACTGAAACTGAATAGAGCTGATTGATTGATTGATAAAGATTAAGCCACCCAAGAGGTGGCACGGGCATGAATAGCCCGTAAGTGGTACAATTTTTTTTTCTCAGTATTCTCGGGTTGCATTTAACCATCAAGCTGTTAACGCGGGGGAGGATACTGCTTCAGTCTTTATGAGGGTGTCCAGCTGCTGGACACCTTTGTTGACTAGGAGAGTGGCTGTGTTGATGGCTTCAAGGTGGCCACTGCATGATTCAGGAACTCTTAAAGCTCTTCTAAGGTCATTGGTTGCTTCACATTCCAGAAGATAGTGAAGTAATGGCTTTTCTGTGACAGTTTGGCAGAAGATGCACTCTCTCTGCGGGGTTCACCAATCTCCCAGTTGCATCTGTAACCTAGACGTAGTCTATATAACCTAACTGCTATTTCCCTGTGGATTCCTTTTGGGATATTTAACCTTTCTAATTTGGTTGCCTGAAGATACCATGTTGCAGATGGCGAAGCTTCAGCTATTCTCTGGTGTAGGTAGGCTTTGTTGAGATGTGAGAGTTTTTTGGTGATGATGTTTTTTTATGTTCTCTAGGCTGGGTTGAATTGTTTTATGTATCACTGGATGACGAGTTGCCAATTTAGCAATTTCATCAGCTTTTTCATTTAATGGGATTCCAATATGGGATGGGATCCAGATTAAAGTTATGTTGAGTCCTTTGCCTTTAGCGGCAAAGAAAAAAAAAATTCACGTTTGGGGCACGCTGACTTTGTCTCCAGTAGCACAGAGCATCACCTTCACTCACCACACCACTCCACAACTGATCATTTGAATTTCATCATGGAATTCCAATTGACTTATAATCGATCCAGCAATGCTGCTCAGTGTAGGAAAAGACCACCGATAATGGATACTAGTTCTGAAAGTGACAGCGAGTGGCATCACGTGAATAAGGCTAACAGGACAAGCCACTCCATGATGACCCATCGCCCATTAATCTCTCCAGCTTCTCCAGCTCTCCCAGCGCCTCAGACTAGATTTACGCTTCCAATCTTCAAAGTGCAGCACACGGAAGGTAAGTCTTCCTACGCTACTGTAGTGGACCTGGAAAAAGAGTACCCCCAGCTCCAGGTCAGAGCAAAACCTAATCTCAAAGAAGAATACATTCTGAGGCCTAAAGACGAGTCGGCCGCTACGATTCTAAAAAATTACGCAAAATGTGAGGAACTGAAACCAGAGGATAAAATAAGTAAAATCATTGTCCTCCACTATCCCTTGCATATGACCCTTGGCCATCTCGAAAAGCTGAACTATGTGGTGTCAGCAGAGAGATGCCAAGTACGAACCACAAAACAGGAAACTCGACAAGTCCTTCTCACAGTAAGAGGACGGATCCCGGAGAAACTTGACCTTGGAATCTGGGGCGTGTTCCAACACAGGCCTTACACCCCAGAACCCCTAAGATGCTATAGATGCCAGAGATTTGGGCATCACAAAGATGGCTGCCAACGCCCAGTGAGGTGTGGAGTCTGCAGCCAGCCCCATGATACAAAAACATGTATTGATAAATTCAAGGCAAACCACCCTGTTCAGACAAAATGCCCAAATTGTTCCAAGGCACATCATGCCTGGAACTTAAAATGCCCTGAAAGGCTCAAAAGACTTCAAACAAACCCCATCACGCCTACAGAGGAGCCGAAACCCCCACCAAAATGAATACCAGCTCCCATGCCCACTAAAACCGCGTGGGGTCTACCCATTCAGGAAGAGGGGGCACACGGCCCTTCACCATCGGCCATGGTGAAGGGTGAGAAGGCGGTACAGGACAAAAAGAAAGATGGAGGACACAAGAATCATGTTCAAAGCAGTCGGCCTCCCATTTCATCCAGCAAGCACACTGGGGCCAATAGGAGTAGCAATTCCAGTGTCAAAGTTACCACCGAGAAGGGTCTAAAAGTTACTAGGCCCCAAACCTGCACAACATTAAATAGTGCTCCCACTGAACTGGACGCTCTCTGGCCAATGCTCAAAACTTTGGTCACTGAGTTGATCGAAAGTCTGCTGTCATCACATGGAATCAAGCAAACCACAGAGACTCGGAAGACAATTGAGCACAAGCTCAAAAAATTCGAAGATGTAATATCCACACCGTCAAGACAGCAGGGCAGGAGACACCCCCATAAAAAACAGATAGTCCAGCTCGTCAGAAAGCGACATTGATGAGTCAATTTCAGGTCCACTAAGAACCTATACACCAATTGCAACTTCCATGGCGTGTTCATCAGACTCCATGGATACCACGGAATTATCAGCAAATTCCAAGAACCTAGAGGTCTAAAGATCCTGCAATGGAATGCGCAAGGACTGCGACTAAATTGCAACCACTCAATCCCACTGAAAAAACAGTCCACCGGACACCATAAAGATCATTGGTACTATTGCGAACGTGTCAAAGAACTCAACCATAGACTCAATAGAACAAGAAAGCTATACAAAAAGCAGCCAAGTGACCGCAACAGGATCTTACTTTGTGAAGTCAAGGAACATGTACATCGAGAGACCAGACAAATAAAAGAACAAAAGTGGCTGGAATGGTGTTCACACCTGAATGAACACACCTCTCTCGGAGAGATGTGGCAGCAAATTCACCAGGCCAAAGGGAATAAAACACCTAAAGCTCCACACCCCAAGGATCCTCAACAGGAAGCCGAAGTACTGGCAACCAGGTTTGCAGAGAGAGCAGCCAGCAATCAACTTCCACCAGATGTATTAGCAGTACAGACCGGACTAGAGGAAGAAAGGTGGCACAGAATCCTTACAGCATGTGAAGAAGTCTCTGACACTAATGTCCCCTTCACACTGGATGAGCTCAATCGGGCTAAGAAAAACTCCAAGGATACATCCCCTGGAGCCGACAAAATAACCTATAAAATGATTAGAAACCTCGGCCCAGAGGGAGACGCTGCATACCTAAGGTTAATTAATTTAGCCTGGACTTCTCAAACTAGACCTTCTGCTTGGAATAGAGCAGACATAGTGCCGATCCCAAAACCCAAAACAATAGTATATAGTGCCGATCGCAAAACAGCTAATCCCAGGCCCAAATCTCAACATCACAATCCTTACAACTATCAACTGCCTCAACTATGCTAGAATAAAAAGACAACAAATTTGTTAAACATGAACGGCCATTTACAAAACCATGTTGCGACTCAATTATTAATTTATGTTTTTCAAGTTGAAGACGAATTTTATTTGCTATTATAGATTCGAGTAACTTTCCCACAATAGACGTTAGGCTAATTGGTCGATAGATAGACGCAAGTGATCTATCTGCTTTCTTAAAAACTGGTATCACATTAGCAACTTTCCAAAACTCTGGCACTCTGCCTGACTCTATTGATTTATTAAATATGGTTGACAGTGGGTCACAAAGCTCCTCTTTGCATTCTTTAAGCACCCTGGCAAACACTTCATCCGGCCCTGGGGATTTGTTTGGTTTGAGTTTTACTATTTGTTTAAGAACATCCTCCCTGGTAACTGCTAAACTCGTCAACCTGTCCTCGTCCCCACCCACATAGACTTGTTCGGCTGAAGGCATATTGTTAAGTTCCTCTTTAGTAAATACAGATACAAAATATTTATTAAGAATACTACTCATCTCTTCATCACTATCTGTTATTTGACCTGTCTCAGTTTTTAATGGACCTATCCTTTCCCTAGTCTTAGTACGATATAACTGAAAAAACCCTTTAGGATTTGTCTTTGCTTGCCCTGCTATGCGAACTTCATAGTTTCTTTTTGGTTTCCTTATTTCTTTTTTAACATTTCTAACCAGTTGTACGAATACCTGTTCTAAAGTGACCTCCCCATTTTTAATCCTTTTGTACCAAGCTCTCTTTTTACCTATAAGGTTCTTCAAATTCTTTGTTATCCACTTTGGGTCATTAGTATTCGATCTATTCAATTTGTATGGTATACTACGTTCCTGTGCTTTGTTTAAAATATTCCTAAATACGTTATATATTGAATCCACATCGAAATCCCCATTTAAGTCACCTATCGCTGGGTTCATGTCTCGCTCCAAGACCGTCCACACCCCGTACCCAAGACTTTCCAATCAATTTGACCCAAAAAATTTCTTAGGCTATTAAAATCAGCTTTTTGAAAAACTGGCACTTTAACAGAATTTTCTCCTACTGGTCTATTCCATTCTATGCTAAATCTGATTTCTTTGTGATCACTGTTCCCTAGCTCACTCCCTATTTCGATGTCATTAATTTGTGTTTCGCTGTTAGTTAACACTAAATCTAAAATATTATTTTCCCGAGTTGGTTCATTAATGTGTTGCGTAAGAAAGCAATCGTCAATTAATTCTAGAAAATCTTCTGCTTCACTATTCCCTGTTTTGTTCAACCAGTTTATTCCGCTAAAATTAAAGTCACCCATGACATAAATACTGTTAGATCTAGATGCTCTAGATATTTCATCCCATAGGTGCTTTGCTTCCAATCTGTCTAAATTTGGTGGCCTATATATAACTCCTATTATAATATTATTAGCTTTTTCGTTTAATTCTATCCAAATAGTTTCTGTGTGTGGCTCAGTTTTGATTCCCTCTTTGAGACTACATTTCAAATTGTCCCTAACATATATGGCTACTCCACCTCCTCGTCTAATATATCTATCTGTATGAAATAGTTTAAATCCATTTATTTGATATTCAGCTAATAGTTTTCTATTTTCTACATTCATCCACGTTTCGGTAAGTGCAATAATATCTATTTTTCTGTGCAGACAAGAGCATTTAATTCGTTAATTTTATTTCTTAGACTTCTATTGTTAGTGTAATATACCCTAAGTGAATTGTTATTTTGAGGCCCTTCTCTTTCCCTGATCATTTTGCCAATTCCTTTCTCCCACAAACACATACTTTTATTACCTCCTTCCTCCAAATCAATTCCCATACCTCTATCTACTAGCAGTTTAAACCCAAACAAACACCACTTCTTCCAACGAGTTCGCAACAGCAACAACCCCAGCCCTCGATAGATGCACCCCATCACGAGCATACATTTCATTTCTTCCATAGAAGTGTTCCCAGTTGTCTATGAAAGATATTGCATTTGATTTGCAACATCTTTCCAGCCGGCAATTGACACCAAGTGCCCTCGATATCCATTCATTTCCCACTCCCTTTCTTGGAAGAATGTTACATATGATCGGGATTCCTCCCTTGCTCCTAACTAATTCTATGGCTGTTTTATACCTCTGAATCAGTTCCTCACTCCTAACTCGACCAACATCATTTCCTCCCACACTAATGCAAATAATGGGATTGTTCCCATTTCCAGCCATAATATCATTCATGTTGTTTATAATATCACTAATGCCAGCTCCGGGATAGCAAACCCTTAACCTGTTTCCCCTATCTCTAGCACAAAACGTTCTATCCAAATACCTTATCTGGGAATCTCCCACAACTAAGGTTTGCTTAGGTACTTCCTTTACTCTCTGAGGGGCCTGCGCTTCCTTTCTCTTCGTTGCTTTCCCTTTTGCGCGATCCGCAGTCTCACCACAGCACTCGTCCTCCAAAACGTCAAATGAATTAGAAGTTGCTATGGCGTTTGAAGGCGGCTTTATCAAAGTCTTCTTAAGGCCCCTGTCTTTCACAATTCTCCAAGACGAGGTCCCTTTACTACTGGTCTCCTCCTTCGCTACTTCTCGTTGTTCTTTCAGCTGACGCACCTCCTCCCGCAGAGAGTCCAACTCTGTCCTCAGGGCTCCCACTAGAGTCACCAGGTCCTTCACTACAACTTCCATATTGCTATGATAATATAAGAACACTCAGGAGCTCCGGTTAACACACCCTCTCACTGAGACTATCTACGCCTGACTGAGAAAATAAATAGATTGATAAAGATTAAGCCACTACAAGAGGTGGGACGAGCAGCCAGAAGGTGGTAGATGTTTGGAGTGAACATCAACGATTCTGGGCGTGTAATATCTTGAAGTGTCTCTAGGCATCTAAGTGTTTGATAGGTATCCATCCCTATATTTCGTCACCTATATGTGATTACCTTACCTTACCCTACCCCTCCTTCCCCCACACGCACCACTTCACCTTTTTCACATGAGTATTTAAGGTAAATTTTTACTTTGTGTATTCATTCTTCACCTGAAGATGTTTCAGAGTGGAAAGAAACATGGTAGAAAATATTCAATTCAATAATCACTAGTTTATTTACCATGAATTTCGATAACTTGATTGGTTTTCTTAATTCCGAGAGTAAGAAACAAGTTTGAAGTGTCATAAGGAGTGGGCTGGACTAGTCAGGGGAATGCTAGGGCTTCAAGAGAAAGAATAGTCAGTCTCTCTGACTCCCATAACTCACCAGTCATTTGGTCCCAAAGGTGAGGACCACGTAATGCCCACCACCTGGGTGCCAATGATTGCCCTGGGAGCCCTACAGTCAAACATGGGGGTAACCTGCTACCAGCAATTCTGGCCTTGCCCCATGGAGGAGTGAACGAAGACTCAGGTTTATCTTCAACAGCACTTCGTCTGAGTCTTGCCTGCCATAACAAATGGGGTCACAGGTCCCTCTTTCTCACCTGTGTTTCTCTACTATTCAATAAGATCGCCAGCTTTGTTAATATCTCTGCATCCCAGCAGTGCAGATCAGTGGTTATGCACTATAATGCCTGATAGCAGAAGTGTTGCTGCACTTATAACGCTGAAACAGGACTTCCAGCCTAGGGTACGTTTCAATAAATGTCTGTGTTGTTCTAACACCACCAGCCACTAGGAAATTTCCATATAAAATCTTACTGTTCAATAGGTGGGGCTATAATATCACTCATGTATGCTCGTAGAGATAATATGGAGGCATACTGAAACGTGTCAGTAAAAATTTATATTTATCAACGAAAAGCTACATGAACACATTTATGCATATAGTAATGGTACATGAAAGGAAATACAAAATAAATATTCTGGAGATCGTCGGCAGCTTTCCTCTCACGCCCTCCGGCAACTCCGTCAGTTGGGCAGATTTAAATGGGGGGGTCTCACACCCTCTCAAGTTGGAATCCCATTAAATGAAAAAGCTGATGAAATTGCTAAATTGGCAACTCGTCATCCAGTGATACATAAAACAATTCAACCCAGCCTAGAGAACATAAAAAACATCATCACCAAAAAACTCTCACATCTCAACAAAGCCTACCTGCACTAGAGAATAGCTGAAGGTTCGCCATCTGCAACATGGTATCTTCAGGCAACCAAATTAGAAAGGTTAAATATCCCAAAAGGAATCCACAGGGAAATAGCAGTTAGGCTACATAGATTACGTCTAGGTTACAGATGCAACTAGAAGATTGGTGAACCCAGACAGAGAGAGTGCATCTTCTGCCAAACTGTCACAGAAAAGCCATTATTTCACTATCTTCTGGAATGTGAAGCAACCAATGACCTTAGAAGAGCTTTAAGAGTTCCTGAATCATGCAGTGGCCACCCTGAAGCCATCAACACAGCCACTCTCCTGGTCAACAAAGGTGTCCAGCAGCTGGACACCCTCATAAAGACTGTGAAGCAGTATCCTCCCCCGCGATAACAGCTTGATGCTTAAATGCAACCTCAGAATACTGAGAAAAAAAAATGTACCACTTACGGGCTATTCATGCCCGTGCCACCTCTTGGGTGGCTTAATCTTTATCAATCAATCCCTCTCAAGTTACGGTCTATTCATGCCCGTCCCACCTCTTGGATGGCTTAATCTTTATCAATCAATCACCCTCTCAAGAGGGGAGCACTTCTTCAACGTCGACCTCCTCCTCACCAACTGCCACGTCGTCCACACACTAACTTCTTCAACAATCGTCTTCATGGAGGGGGGGGGGGGGATAGCGCCAGGTGGAGGTCCCATCCTTGTCTGGGGGGGGGGAGTGATGAATTTAGGTGGACACCCTGCTGGGTCCTGGGGAAGGGGTGACGACGTTAGGTAGAAATCCCAGCTGTTTTTTTTTTTGGGGGGGGGGGGTGATGAAGTTAGGTGGAGGTCCCAGCTTAGTCTTGGAGGAGGGGGGGGGTGTGATGAAGTTAGGTGTAGGTCCCAGCTTAGTCTTGGAGGAGGGGGGAAGTGATGAAGTTAGGTGGAGGTCCCAGCTGGGTCTTGGGTCGGACGACGTTGGAGGTCCCAGCCTGGTCTTGGAGGGGGGTGAAGACGCTAGGTGGAGGTCCTCGCTTTGTCTCAGGGGGAGGAGGGATGAGGTTAGGTGGAGGTCCCAGCTTCGTCCTGGTGGGGGGATGACGTTAGGTGAAGGTCTGTGCTTGGTCTTTGGGGGGGATGACGACGTTAGGTGGAGGTCCCGGCTGGGTCTTGTGGAGGGGGGGGGGGGTGACGTTAGGTGGAGGTCTGTGCTTGGTCTTTGGGGGGGATGACGACGTTAGGTGAAGGTCCCGGCTGGGTCTTGTGGAGGGGGGGGGTGACGTTAGGTGGAGGTCTGTGCTTGGTCTTTGGGGGGGATGACGACGTTAGGTGGAGGTGCCGGCTGGGTCTTGTGGGGGGGGGGATGACGTTAGGTGGAGGTCTGTGCTTGGTCTTTGGGGGGGTGACGACGTTAGGTGGAGGTCTGTGCTTGGTCTTTGGGGGGGTGACAACGTTAGGTGGAGGTCCCGGCTGGGTCTTGGGGGGTGTTACGTAAAAAAAAATTATCGTATTTTTGCGTCGCATCGGAATAGAATCGGTGATATTTTAAAAGTAATGTTTTCTTGCTCAATGTTACAGGGAGAACGAGATTAACAACCACGAAGGTCTTTGGTGCTGGCCAGTCAGTTGTTAACGGCCAGCACGGTGTTGCTCGTCCAGTGGCGGGAATTCTGATGGCCAATCAGAATCACCGGGCGAGGCAATGAGAGCTGGTCGGAACGTGAGCAATAATAGTAATCTACTCACTTTCATCCAGTCGAGATACCGTCGTCGTGTGGGTGTGTGACCAGTTTGACCCAACTGTGACAGCGTGCTCTCCCTTCTCCAGCGTCACGGACTTTAGGACTTAGTGGCATGGTCGACACCGAAGAAAGTCTTCGAAATCTACCGTCTTTGATATAAAGAAGGCGGCGTTACGATACGCGCCGTTTCTCGATTATTGTGCCCATTCCGAAAAGTAGATGGTTCTTAAGAGTGGAAACGACCGATGAGTGACGACCATATCATTGTCAGCGTATCTTGGTGTATATATAACTGTACATATAATGTACAGTCGTTATATTTATATATAATACATTATATATATATATATATATATATATATATATTATATATATATATATATATATTTATATTATATATATATATTTATATTATATTATATTATATATATATATATATATATATATATATATATATATATATATATATTATATATGCGAACAAGCCTGAAAAGCCTGAATGGTCCCCAGGACAATATGCAACTGAAAACTCACACCCCAGAAGTGACTCGAACCCATACTCCCAGGAGCAACGCAACTGGTATGTACAAGACGCCTTAATCCACTTGACCATCACGACCGGACATAATGAGGTGATAGCCGAGGCTATTTGAACCACCCCACCGCCGGCACTCGGATACTAATCTTGGGCATAGCATTTTACCAAATCACCTCATTCTTTGGGGCACACGTTCAGGCTTGTTCGCATTTGTGTTCCTCACGTGTGCCCCAAAGAATAAGGTGATTTGGTAAAATGCTATGCCCAAGATTACTATCCGAGTGCCGGCGGTGGGGTGGTTCAAATAGCCTCGGCTATCACCTCATTATGTCCGGTCGTGATGGTCAAGTGGATTAAGGCGTCTTGTACATACCAGTTGCGTTGCTCCTGGGAGTATGGGTTCGAGTCACTTCTGGGGTGTGAGTTTTCAGTTGCATATTGTCCTGGGGACCATTCAGGCTTGTTCGCATTTGTGTTCCTCACGTGTGCCCCAAAGAATGAGGTGATTTGGTAAAATGCTATGCCCAAGATTACTATCAGAGTGCCGGCGGTGGGGTGGTTCAAATAGCCTCGGCTATCACCTCATTATGTCCGGTCGTGATGGTCAAGTGGATTAAGGCGTCTTGTACATACCAGTTGCGTTGCTCCTGGGAGTATGGGTTCGAGTCACTTCTGGGGTGTGAGTTTTCAGTTGCATATTGTCCTGGGGACCATTCAGGCTTGTTCGCATTTGTGTTCCTCACGTGTGCCCCAAAGAATGAGGTGATTTGGTAAAATGCTATGCCCATGATTACTATCCGAGTGCCGGCGGTGGGGTGGTTCAAATAGCCTCGGCTATCACCTCATTATGTCCGGTCGTGATGGTCAAGTGGATTAAGGCGTCTTGTACATACCAGTTGCGTTGCTCCTGGGAGTATGGGTTCGAGTCACTTCTGGGGTGTGAGTTTTCAGTTGCATATTGTCCTGGGGACCATTCAGGCTTGCTCGCATTTGTCTTCCTCACGTGTGCCCCAAAGAATGAGGTGATTTGGTAAAATGCTATGCCCAAGATTACTATCCGAGTGCCGGCGGTGGGGTGGTTCAAATAGCCTCGGCTATCACCTCATTATGTCCGGTCGTGATGGTCAAGTGGATTAAGACGTCTTGTACATACCAGTTGCGTTGCTCCTGGGAGTATGGGTTCGAGTCACTTCTGGGGTGTGAGTTTTCAGTTATATATATATATATATATAACTGAAATTATATATATATATATAACTGAAATATATATATATTTTCAGTTATATATATATATATATATATTTATATTAGTATATTTTGGTAGCAGTCTTTCATGTAGACGACATATATTATTAAATATGACCGAAAAAGTAAGATTAATAATTCTAACACGAATTTTCTCGATCTTTCTTACGTTTCTTTTCACTGCTGATGGTAATTCAAGGATCAATTCTCCAAAATTCATTTTTATTTCTAGTCTGACGCGACACTTGAGCGCGTTTCGTAAAACTTATTACATTTTCAAAGACTTTAGTTTACAAACACAACTGAAGGCGATGAGTCACAATAACGTGGCTGAAGTATGTTGACCAGACCACACACTAGAAGGTGAAGGGACGACGACGTTTTGGTCCGTCCTGGACCATTCTCAAGTCGATTGTGACTTGATCGACTTGAGAATGGTCCAGGACGGACCGAAACGTCGTCGTCCCTTCAACTTCTAGTGTGTGGTCTGGTCAACACAACTGAAACTGAATAGAGCTGATTGATTGATTGATAAAGATTAAGCCACCCAAGAGGTGGCACGGGCATGAATAGCCCGTAAGTGGTACAATTTTTTTTTTCTCAGTATTCTCGGGTTGCATTTAACCATCAAGCTGTTAACGCGGGGGAGGATACTGCTTCAGTCTTTATGAGGGTGTCCAGCTGCTGGACACCTTTGTTGACTAGGAGAGTGGCTGTGTTGATGGCTTCAAGGTGGCCACTGCATGATTCAGGAACTCTTAAAGCTCTTCTAAGGTCATTGGTTGCTTCACATTCCAGAAGATAGTGAAGTAATGGCTTTTCTGTGACAGTTTGGCAGAAGATGCACTCTCTCTGCGGGGTTCACCAATCTCCCAGTTGCATCTGTAACCTAGACGTAGTCTATATAACCTAACTGCTATTTCCCTGTGGATTCCTTTTGGGATATTTAACCTTTCTAATTTGGTTGCCTGAAGATACCATGTTGCAGATGGCGAAGCTTCAGCTATTCTCTGGTGTAGGTAGGCTTTGTTGAGATGTGAGAGTTTTTTGGTGATGATGTTTTTTTATGTTCTCTAGGCTGGGTTGAATTGTTTTATGTATCACTGGATGACGAGTTGCCAATTTAGCAATTTCATCAGCTTTTTCATTTAATGGGATTCCAATATGGGATGGGATCCAGTTTAAAGTTATGTTGAGTCCTTTGCCTTTAGCGGCAAAGAAAAAAAAAATTCACGTTTGGGGCACGCTGACTTTGTCTCCAGTAGCACAGAGCATCACCTTCACTCACCACACCACTCCACAACTGATCATTTGAATTTCATCATGGAATTCCAATTGACTTATAATCGATCCAGCAATGCTGCTCAGTGTAGGAAAAGACCACCGATAATGGATACTAGTTCTGAAAGTGACAGCGAGTGGCATCACGTGAATAAGGCTAACAGGACAAGCCACTCCATGATGACCCATCGCCCATTAATCTCTCCAGCTTCTCCAGCTCTCCCAGCGCCTCAGACTAGATTTACGCTTCCAATCTTCAAAGTGCAGCACACGGAAGGTAAGTCTTCCTACGCTACTGTAGTGGACCTGGAAAAAGAGTACCCCCAGCTCCAGGTCAGAGCAAAACCTAATCTCAAAGAAGAATACATTCTGAGGCCTAAAGACGAGTCGGCCGCTACGATTCTAAAAAATTACGCAAAATGTGAGGAACTGAAACCAGAGGATAAAATAAGTAAAATCATTGTCCTCCACTATCCCTTGCATATGACCCTTGGCCATCTCGAAAAGCTGAACTATGTGGTGTCAGCAGAGAGATGCCAAGTACGAACCACAAAACAGGAAACTCGACAAGTCCTTCTCACAGTAAGAGGACGGATCCCGGAGAAACTTGACCTTGGAATCTGGGGCGTGTTCCAACACAGGCCTTACACCCCAGAACCCCTAAGATGCTATAGATGCCAGAGATTTGGGCATCACAAAGATGGCTGCCAACGCCCAGTGAGGTGTGGAGTCTGCAGCCAGCCCCATGATACAAAAACATGTATTGATAAATTCAAGGCAAACCACCCTGTTCAGACAAAATGCCCAAATTGTTCCAAGGCACATCATGCCTGGAACTTAAAATGCCCTGAAAGGCTCAAAAGACTTCAAACAAACCCCATCACGCCTACAGAGGAGCCGAAACCCCCACCAAAATGAATACCAGCTCCCATGCCCACTAAAACCGCGTGGGGTCTACCCATTCAGGAAGAGGGGGCACACGGCCCTTCACCATCGGCCATGGTGAAGGGTGAGAAGGCGGTACAGGACAAAAAGAAAGATGGAGGACACAAGAATCATGTTCAAAGCAGTCGGCCTCCCATTTCATCCAGCAAGCACACTGGGGCCAATAGGAGTAGCAATTCCAGTGTCAAAGTTACCACCGAGAAGGGTCTAAAAGTTACTAGGCCCCAAACCTGCACAACATTAAATAGTGCTCCCACTGAACTGGACGCTCTCTGGCCAATGCTCAAAACTTTGGTCACTGAGTTGATCGAAAGTCTGCTGTCATCACATGGAATCAAGCAAACCACAGAGACTCGGAAGACAATTGAGCACAAGCTCAAAAAATTCGAAGATGTAATATCCACACCGTCAAGACAGCAGGGCAGGAGACACCCCCATAAAAAACAGATAGTCCAGCTCGTCAGAAAGCGACATTGATGAGTCAATTTCAGGTCCACTAAGAACCTATACACCAATTGCAACTTCCATGGCGTGTTCATCAGACTCCATGGATACCACGGAATTATCAGCAAATTCCAAGAACCTAGAGGTCTAAAGATCCTGCAATGGAATGCGCAAGGACTGCGACTAAATTGCAACCACACAATCCCACTGAAAAAACAGTCCACCGGACACCATAAAGATCATTGGTACTATTGCGAACGTGTCAAAGAACTCAACCATAGACTCAATAGAACAAGAAAGCTATACAAAAAGCAGCCAAGTGACCGCAACAGGATCTTACTTTGTGAAGTCAAGGAACATGTACATCGAGAGACCAGACAAATAAAAGAACAAAAGTGGCTGGAATGGTGTTCACACCTGAATGAACACACCTCTCTCGGAGAGATGTGGCAGCAAATTCACCAGGCCAAAGGGAATAAAACACCTAAAGCTCCACACCCCAAGGATCCTCAACAGGAAGCCGAAGTACTGGCAACCAGGTTTGCAGAGAGAGCAGCCAGCAATCAACTTCCACCAGATGTATTAGCAGTACAGACAGGACTAGAGGAAGAAAGGTGGCACAGAATCCTTACAGCATGTGAAGAAGTCTCTGACACTAATGTCCCCTTCACACTGGATGAGCTCAATCGGGCTAAGAAAAACTCCAAGGATACATCCCCTGGAGCCGACAAAATAACCTATAAAATGATTAGAAACCTCGGCCCAGAGGGAGACGCTGCATACAGACAGCCCACTCAACAGACTGGAATGGAAAATGCCTAAACTGCACCATGATATGTATGCCTATAGAAGAGGGGTTGGCACAGTGGAATGTATTACAACTCTGTTAGCCCACTTGAATGACAGTCCAGGAATGCTGATATTCCTGGACCTCGAAAAAGCTTTTGAACTGGCTGGCGCCCCAGCTATTCTCTGCAGCCTCATTGACAAAGAGGTCAGAGGCAACCTGTTCTCCTGGACCAAAAACTGTCTCATAAACAGAGAAGCAAGAGTAAAACTTCATGGCACAGTCTCTGAGTACAAAAGACATGAAAATGGTACACCACAAGGAGGTATTCTCAGCCCTCTTCTCTTCAACTGTTTAATGGAAGAATAATGAGGTTGAAACTCCCACATCACTGCAGGCTGCTAAACTACGCGGACGACTTTGTCGTCATCATAAAAGGAAGTGATGCGGCGCGCCTTGCACCCAAATGCTTAGACTGCATCAGTAAAGAGGCAAAACAGATTGGGATCAAACTCAACCCCTCAAAGTCAAAGGCCATGCCCATAAAAATAGCGAAGCCCAACATCCAACTCACAGTACGGGGTCAACCAATAGAATGGGTCGACACCTATCAGTATCTAGGAATCATCCTGGACACACACATGAATTTTAATGCTGAGGTCACTTACTTGAGAGAGCGAACTGCGGCCCGGACGGCAATCCTCAGGTCGCTAACCTCCCTTTCTGGAGGAGCCAATCTGCAAGTCCTTCGCACATACTATGTAGTTGGCAGTCAGATCAGTGATCGATTATGCCGCACCTGCACTCACAAATCTATCACACCAACAGTGGAAAAAGCTTGAAGTTGCCCGAAACAATGCTATGAGAGCTGCACTGGGAGCCCTCATGTGGACCAGGCTTGAAACTCTTAGAATGGAGACGGGTTTGCCCTCTCTACAAGAAAGAATATCACAAACGACAGCTACAATTGTCAGTAAGATAATTATTTCTTCTGATCCAATCCCAGTACGGCAGGCCTTGGTGGTTGGACTAGGCCAAAACAATTTCAACTCTTGGGTTGCAAGAGCAGGAAAAGTCCTAAACAGACTACATTTAAAAAACATGATTTTTGATAGAGAGTGTGATCATCCACACCCAAATTACACTCCTTCCGCGCCGTGGGAAGAGCCTACTTTCAAAATAGTAATAGAAAGTCTCCCAATGAAAAAGGATGCCTATGATCCGACAATCCTAAGGCGCATAATAGAAGAGCAAATGTATAGCATAGCAGTAGCAGGAGCCACCCACATCTTCAGACTTATCGGTGGACACAGAAAATGAGAGTGCTGGCGCTGCTCTTTGCACGACCAGCGTACAGGCATATTGGAGACTGGGAGGACTAGTATCATCAACCCAAACTGAGCTGTTTGCCATACAACAGGCATTCGCAAATGTGATTGCACAAAACACTCAAAATGCAATCATACACACAGACTCAAAAGCTGCACTTCAAATACTAGGACAAAAACAGTGGAAAGATAATGTGGAAATAATTACCACCATTTTGTATCTTGGAGCAGTCGCTGAATAGAGCTTACACATCTTCGATTTTATATCTACATTTGGGTGAGGTGGATGAGGTGAAAACAAACTTTCAACAATGGGTATTGAATGGGTATTAAATTCAAACACAAGACAGAACACGAAACAATGGGTATTGAATGGAAGTAATTGTAGAAAGCCTATTGGTCCATATTTCTTGATGCTTCTATATTGGAGCGGAGTCTTGAAGTGGGTAGAATATAGTTGTGCATTAATTGGCTGTTGATTGCTGGTGTTGACTTCTTGATGTGTAGTGCCTCGCAGACATCAAGCCGCCTGCTATCGCTGTATCTATCGATGATTTCTGTGTTGTTTGCTAAGATTTCTCTGGTGATGGTTTGTTTGTGGGAAGAGATTATATGTTCCTTAATGGAGCCCTGTTGCTGTTGCTTATATAAGCAACAGCATATATTGGGCTCCATTAATAAACATATATGTTTTATATGTCTCAAAAAAGGCAGACATATAAGTTTCACTTTAAACACTTTACCATAGACATATTTAAAATTCTAATGAAGATACATGTATTTTAAAAATTACGGAGCACCCACCCCGCACAGACTGAACGACAGAGCAACTCTCTCTCTCTCAGATCGATGTTTATTTCACGTAAATTCGTTAATAAACACAAATGTTATATATGTCTTAAGCAAGATAGAAATATGAGCGTCATTTTAAATACATTACAATAGACATATTTATAGCTCAAGTGAAGATACATATGTTTTTATAATAGCGCTCAGTAGCTTGTCGGGCATGGAGTACAGACGCGTACGCACTTGCCGATATATTGTATAATTATCAAAGATACGCTAATAAAGCCTAAAATCTTATATGCCTCCAGAAAGACCGAGATATGAACATTATTATGATTGCACCAAATGAAATATATCATGTTCGAGGACAAAGATATATCAATTTTAAATTAAGTTTCGACTCTTGCCAGGGCGAGAGAGATGGGGCGACTCTCGCCCCATCAGACACACACACACACACACACACTCAGAGGAGGTATCACAGGCAAAGTAAAATTCACACAAATAAGATATAAATAAAAACCAAACACTTTAACATTTGAGAAAAATTTCAAATGGAAATTATTATAATTTTCTTTTACAGAAATCTTCAAAGTTTTTATGATCATTTAATGTTGGTGGTTGTCCTGGACCTCAATGACCGGGGGAGGAGCATTATTGGAAACAAGGGAAATGTGGCGTTTTAAGAGCATCACATTGTCTAAAACTTGGAACTGTCTTGATTCTCTTTTAAGGCATTCCTGAGAGAGAGAGAAAGAAACATTATTAAAGTCTTACAGTAAACATTAATTATGTAAGTCTCGTTTTCAAATAATTTTGCCCAAACGTTCATGATTGTCTTGAAAGTGTACTAGGTAAGATGAGTGTCTTCTTTCACCATCATAAAACACAAGTCTTGTATGTGCCATTTTGGGAGAAGCCGGAGGACAGCATAGTACAAGTCCAGTGACTGCAAAAGGGGGATGGGGTGGTTGCTGTGATACAACTCAATGTAATTCCAGAGTAGAGGGGCAGGAGTACAACTCCTACAGTCACAATTATATTTTATACAATTATAAAGCAAGTGTGTGAGGTTGGGAGAGGCAGACATGCAATGAAAGGCAAGTGTGACAACTGGGTGAGAAGCAGACATACAGTACAAGATCTGTGTGAGAGGTGGGTGGGCAAGACATTCTCCAGAAGGCAAGTGTGAGAGGTGTGAGGAACAGCAATCACTTTCGGAATCAACACAACAAATTTACAGTTTTATTGAAGTCCAGCTGAAAATCATCATGAAGATCATGGCAGAGACCATTATCAATTGCCTACAGATGACGAAGAATGCCTCACAACAACAGACTCAAGAAATCACTTGTGTATTAATGCATAAGATCGTGCAGCAGACCACAGGTACACAAGAAACAGAATGAGACAAGACGGAGCACAAGAGGACAAACTACGCGACATGAACACAGACTACCAACAACAATAGCCGGGTAGTCAAGACAGCAGACAAGATCCACAAAAGCAACTGCAAGAAGCAGTGGTCACTCAAGATCAACGGAATCTTACAACACAAGAGACAGTCAACAAACTCAAGTCAGTGAACTATCACTTTGCCTTCAGAAAAACTAAGTCCCAACTGGACTGGCAAAGTTTAAGAACTCTTCTCAATTCAGAGTGTTACATTGTGTAGCTTTCAGGGATCAATGGCCTCGCAGCCCGGTTCCAGACTAGGTCTCCCGGGTGGACAAGTCTGTTGGACGGAGCTGCTCACAGCCTAACGTATGAATCACAGCCAGGTTGATCAGGTAATTCTTTGTAGGTGTTTATCAAGGTATCTCCAGAACACTGTGAGAGGCCGGCCAGTATGCTCCTTATGTGTAGCGGGAGTGTGTTGACAAGTTTTGGGCCCTTGATGTTGATAGTGTTCTCCCTCAGCGTACCTATTGCACCTCGGCTTTTTAACGGGGATATTCTGCACATCCTGCTATGCCTACTGGTCTCATATGATATTATTTCTATTTTCAGATTTGGAACCAGTCCCACTAATATTTTGTGTGTAGATTATTCTCTTCTCGCCTGCGCTCTAGAGAATACAGGTTTAGAACTTTTAAGCAGTCACAATAATTACGGTGACTTATAGAGAGCATGCTAGCGGTTAAGGGACTTTGCACGCTCTCCAGGTTGGCAATTTCTCCGGCTCTGAAGAGTGCTGTTATGACCCTTTCAGGAGAATGGGAGACGTAGGAGGTTCCCTTTCAGGAGGAGAAAGTGGTGTTATGCATTTCTTGATGAATATAGAATTCCACGAGTCGGGTGCAGAGAGCTTTGGCATGCTGTGTGCAGAGAATGCCGACAGCATTAGCATGCTGTCCATGGCTACTTCAAAGTCCAGTGGGGTTAAAGTGACATCTGATATGTGGTTCAATGTTGGTGTCACATTCATGAAGAATTCATTTGGATCATCGATCGTCAATGTGGTCAGGGGTTCACTGAAAACAATCGTACTGATGCCTCATTTGTTTGTTGTCATCTGTGAAAGTTCCATCACCCTTGCGCAAAGGCCTAATACTGGACGCAATTTTTGTTCTGGTTTTGGCATACAAGAAAAAGTATTTCGGGTTCCTCTCTATTTCACTTATGGCCTTTTGCTCCCTTTGCCTCTCTTGGATTTTATATGATTCTCTCAGCTTCAGCTCGATCATTTGTTTCCCTACATAGCCTTCCTCGTCGTTGTTGGGATAGAGTACAGCATTTGAGATGTTCTGCTGTTTGTGTTCTACGCCTATATAGGGAGCACCGTTCTCGTTCCAGTCCACAATGACTGAAAATATGACCGAGTCAGGAAACTCTATGTTGAAGTTAGATTCCACAATGATATAATCACCGGAGGACTAACTTTGGACAGTAAACTACCAATAGCAACATGTGGACCCATTATTCAATAAACACCATCAATACATTCGATATAACAAAAACAGTCACTGAGAGTGAACATAAGAACATTAGAACAAAGGCAACTGCAGATGGCCTATTGGCCCATACGACGTAGCTCCTATTTATAACCACCCAATCTCACTCATATAAATGTCCAAGCCACGCTTGAAACAATCGAGGGACCCCACCTCCACCACGTTATGCTGCAATTGGTGCCACAAATCAACAACCCTGTTACTGAGCCAGTATTTACCCAAGTCTTTCCTAAATCTAAACTTATCCAATTTATACCCATTGTTTTGTGTTCTGTCTTGTGTTGATATTTTTAATACCCTATTAATATCCCCCTGTTATGTCCATTCATCAACTTGTAAACCTCTATCATGTCACCCCTAACTCTTCGCCTTTCCAGTGAATGCAACTTAAGCTTTGTTAATCTTTCTTCATATGAAAAATTTCTAATTTGGGGAATTAACTTAGTCATCCTACGTTGGACATGTTCAAGTGAATTTATATCCATTCCATAATACGGCGACCAAAACTGAACTGCATAATCTAAATGGGGCCTAACCAGAGCAAGATATAGCTTAAGAACCACACCAGGTGTCTTGTTACTAACGCTTCGATTAATAAATCCCAGTGTCCTATTCGCCTTATTACGAACATTCATGCATTGATCCTTTTGTTTTAAATTCTTACTAATCATAACTCCCAGATCCCTTTCGCAATCCGACTTCGCAATCTCAACACCATCTAGCTCGTATCTTGTAACTCTATCATCATTACCTAACCTCAGAACTTTACATTTATCAGCATTAAACTGAATCTGCCAATCCTTTGACCATTTCAAAACCCTATCTAGATCAACTTGAAGTGATAGTGAGTCCTCCTCCGAGTTAATTTCCCTACCGATTTTCGTATCATCGGCAAATTTGCAAATGTTGCTACTCAAACCTGAATCTAAATCATTTATATATATTATAAACAACAGAGGTCCCAGGACAGAGCCTTGAGGCCCTCCACTTACAACATTTTCCCACTCTGACTTGACTCCATTTATACTAACTCTCTGTTTCCTTTGGTATAGCCATGCCCTAATCCTGTTTAACATAGCACCCCTAATACCATGAGACTATCTTTTTAATCAGTCTTTCTTGTGGCACTGTAACAAAAGCTTTGCTAAAGTCAAGGTACACAACATCACAATCCTTACCACTATCAACTGCCTCAACTATGCTAGAATAAAAAGATAACAAATTTGTTTAACATGAACGGCCATTTATAAAACCGTTGCGACTCGATTATTAATTTATGTTTTTCAAGATGAAGACGAATTTTATTTGCTATTATAGATTCGAGTAACTTTCCCACAATAGACGTTAGGCTAATTGGTCGATAGTTAGACGCAAGTGATCTATCTCCTTTCTTAAAAACTGGTATCACATTAGCAACTTTCCAAAACTCTGGCACTCTGCCTGACTCTATTGATTTATTAAATATGGTTGACAGTGGGTCACAAAGCTCCTCTTTGCATTCTTTAAGCACCCTGGCAAACACTTCATCCGGCCCTGGGGATTTGTTTGGTTTGAGTTTTACTATTTGTTTAAGAACATCCTCCCTGGTAACTGCTAAACTCGTCAACCTGTCCTCGTCCCCACCCACATAGACTTGTTCGGCTGAAGGCATATTGTTAAGTTCCTCTTTAGTAAATACAGATACAAAATATTTATTAAGAATACTACTCATCTCTTCATCACTATCTGTTATTTGACCTGTCTCAGTTTTTAATTTACCTATCCTTTCCCTAGTCTTAGTACGATATAACTGAAAAAACCCTTTAGGATTTGTCTTTGCTTGCCCTGCTATGCGAACTTCATAGTTTCTTGTTGCTTTTCTTATCTCTTTTTTAACATTTCTAACCAGTTGTACGAATTCCTGTTCTAAAGTGACCTCCCTATTTTTAATCCTTTTGTACCAAGCTCTCTTTTTACCTATAAGGTTCTTCATAAGAACATAAGAACAAAGGTAACTGCAGAAGGCCTATTGGCCCATACGAGGCAGCTCCTATTCTATAACCACCCAATCCCACTCATATACTTGTCCAACCCGCGCTTGAAACAATCAAGGGACCCCACCTCCACCACGTTACGCGGCAATTGGTTCCACAAATCAACAACCCTGTTACTGAACCAGTATTTACCCAAGTCTTTCCTAAATCTAAACTTATCCAATTTATACCCATTGTTTCGTGTTCTGTCCTGTGTTGATACTTTTAATACCCTATTAATATCCCCCTTGTTATGTCCATTCACCCACTTGTAAACCTCTATCATGTCACCCCTAACTCTTCGCCTTTCCAGTGAATGCAACTTAAGCTTTGTTAATCTTTCTTCATATGAAAGATTTCTAATTTGGGGAATTAACTTAGTCATCCTACGCTGGACACGTTCAAGTGAATTTATATCCATTCTATAATATGGCGACCAAAACTGAACTGCATAATCTAAATGGGGCCTAACTAGAGCAAGATATAGCTTGAGAACCACACCAGGTGTCTTGTTACTAACGCTGCGATTAATAAATCCAAGTGTCCGATTTGCCTTATTACGAACATTTATGCATTGGTCCTTTTGTTTTAAATTCTTACAAATCATAACTCCCAGATCCCTTTCGCAATCCGACTTCGCAATCACAACACCATCTAGCTCGTATCTTGTAACTCTATCATCATTACCTAACCTCAGAACTTTTCATTTTTCAGCATTAAACTGCATCTGCCAATCCTTTGACCATTTCAAAACCCTATCTAGATCAACTTGAAGTGATAGTGAGTCCTCCTCCGAATTAATTTCCCTACTGATTTTCGTATCATTGGCAAATTTGCAAATGTTGCTACTCAAACCTGAATCTAAATCATTTATATATATTATAAACAACAGAGGTCCCAGGACAGAGCCTTGAGGCACTCCACTTACAACATTTTCCCACTTTGACTTGATTCCATTTATACTAACTCTCTGTTTCCTTTGGTATAGCCATGCCCTAATCCAGCTTAATATAGCACCCCCAATACCATGAGACTCTATCTTTTTAATCAGTCTTTCATGTGGCACTGTATCAAAAGCTTTGCTAAAGTCAAGGTATACAACATCGCAATCCTTACCACTATCAACTGCCTCAACAATGCTAGAATAAAAAGATAACAAATTTGTGAAACATGAACGGCCATTTATAAAACCATGTTGCGACTCAATTATTAATTTATGTTTTTCAAGATGAAGACGAATTTTATTTGATATTATAGATTCGAGTAACTTTCCCACAATAGACGTTAGGCTAATTGGTCGATAGTAAGACGCAAGTGATCTATCTCCTTTCTTAAAAACTGGTATCACATTAGCAACTTTCCAAAACTCTGGCACTCTGCCTGACTCTATTGATTTATTAAATCAAATTTAATTTATTGATTGATTTGATTAAAAAAATATTGATTTATTTGATTCAAATTCTTTGTTATCCACTTTGGGACTTGTTCATAGACTTGTTCGGCTGAAGGCATATTGTTAAGTTCCTCTTTAGTAAATACAGATACAAAATATTTATTAAAAATACTTCTCATCTCTTCATCACTATCTGTTATTTGACCTGTCTCAGTTTTTAATGGACCTATCCTTTCCCTAGTCTTAGTACGGTATAACTGAAAAAAAACTTTAGGATTTGTCCTTGCTTGCCCTGCTATGCGAACTTCATAGTTTCTTTTTGCTTTCTTTATCTCTTTTTTAACATTTCTAACCAGTTGTACGAATTCCTGTTCTAAAGTGACCTCCCCATTTTTTTTTTGTATCAAGCTCTCTTTTTACCTATAAGGTTCTTCAAATTCTTTGTTATCTTTGAATGTTTGATACATTCTGTTTATGTTCTTTGTTGTTTGATACAGTGCCACATGAAAGACTGATTAAAAAGATAGAGTCTCATGGTATTGGGGGTGCTATATTAAGCTGGATTAGGGCATGGCTATACCAAAGGAAACAGAGAGTTAGTATAAATGGAATCAAGTCAGAGTGGGAAAATGTTGTAAGTGGAGTGCCTCAAGGCTCTGTCCTGGGACCTCTGTTGTTTATAATATATATAAATGATTTAGATTCAGGTTTGAGTAGCAACATTTGCAAATTTGCCGATGATACGAAAATCGGTAGGGAAATTAATTCGGAGGAGGACTCACTATCACTTCAAGTTGATCTAGATAGGGTTTTGAAATGGTCAAAGGATTGGCAGATGCAGTTTAATGCTGATAAATGTAAAGTTCTGAGGTTAGGTAATGATGATAGAGTTACAAGATACGAGCTAGATGGTGTTGTGATTGCGAAGTCGGATTGCGAAAGGGATCTGGGAGTTATGATTAGTAAGAATTTAAAACAAAAGGATCAATGCATAAATGTTCGTAATAAGGCAAATCGGACACTTGGATTTATTAATCGCAGCGTTAGTAACAAGACACCTGGTGTGGTTCTCAAGCTATATCTTGCTCTAGTTAGGCCCCATTTAGATTATGCAGTTCAGTTTTGGTCGCCATATTATAGAATGGATATAAATTCACTTGAACGTGTCCAGCGTAGGATGACTAAGTTAATTCCCCAAATTAGAAATCTTTCATATGAAGAAAGATTAACAAAGCTTAAGTTGCATTCACTGGAAAGGCGAAGAGTTAGGGGTGACATGATAGAGGTTTACAAGTGGATGAATGGACATAACCGGGGGGATATTGGTAGGGTATTAAAAGTATCAACACAGGACAGAACACGAAACAATGGGTATAAATTGGATAAGTTTAGATTTAGGAAAGACTTGGGTAAATACTGGTTCAGTAACAGGGTTGTTGATTTGTGGAACCAATTGCCGCGTAACATTGTGGAGGTGGGGTCCCTCGATTGTTTCAAGCACGGGTTGGACAAGTATATGAGTAGGATTGGGTGGTTATAGAATAGGAGCTGCCTCGTATGGGCCAATAGGCCTTCTGCAGTTACCTTTGTTCTTATGTTCTTATGTTATCCACTTTGGGTCATTAGTATTCGATCTATTCAATTTGTATGGTATACTACGTTCCTGTGCTTTGTTTAGAATATTCTTAAATAAGTTATATAATGAATCCACATCGAAATCCCCATTTACGTCACCTATCGCTGGGTTCATGTCTCGCTCCAAGACCGGCCCCACCCCATACCCAAGACTTTCCTATCTATTTGACCAAAAAAATTTCTTAGGCTATTAAAATCAGCTTTTCGAAAATCTGGCACTTTAACAGAATTTTCTCCTACAGGTCTATTCCATTCTATGCTAAATCTGATTTCTTTGTGATCACTGTTCCCTAGCTCACTCCCTATTTCGATGTCATTAATTTGTGTTTCCCTGTTAGTTAACACTAAATCTAAAATATTATTTTCCCGCGTTGGTTCCTTAATGTGTTGCGTAAGAAAGCAATCGTTAATTAATTCTAGAAAATCTTCTGCTTCACTATTCCCTGTTTTGTTCAACCAGTTTATTCCACTAAAATTAAAGTCACCCATGACATAAATACTGTTTGATCTAGATGCTCTAGATATTTCATCCCATAGATGCTTTGCTTCCATTCTGTCTAAATTTGGTGGCCTATATATAACTCCTATTATAATATTATTAGCTTTTTCGTTTAATTCTATCCAAATAGATTCTGTGTGTGGCTCAGTTTTGATTCCCTCTTTGAGACTACATTTCAAATTGTCCCTAACATATATGGCTACTCCACCTCCTCGTCTAATATATCTATCTGTGTGAAATAGTTTAAATCCATTTATTTTATATTCAGCTAATAGTTCTCTATTTTCTACATTCATCCACGTTTCGGTAAGTGCAATAATATCTATTTTTTCTGTGCAGACAAGAGCATTTAATTCGTTAATTTTATTTCTAGAAAATCTTTTGCATCTCTATTCCCTGTTTTGTTCAACCAGTTTATTCCACTAAAATTAAAGTCACCTATGACGTAAATACTGTTAGGTCTAGATGCCCTAGATATTTCATCCCATAGATGCTTTGCTTCCATTCTGTCTAAATTTGGTGGCCTATATATAACTCCTATTATAATATTTAAATAAATTGTAAAGTAACTCAGGATATTGTCAAATTTTGTACAAAATCTCTATTGTTTAATAAATCTAAGAGGAAGTTAGTGCTTGAAAAAATATGGCTTTGACTATGTCACATACTTATTTATAAGCGAAATAGTGACTATAAGCAATAAGTCATATATGTGCTGTCTTGTACGAGAGCAGGTTGTAAAGACATGGGCATAATCTTACTGAAACGAACACACGAGTCATAAATATTCCGCATAAGTAAAACAAACAAAAAACAAGTAACACTTGGTGGGCCAGCCAGAGGCTTAGGGCCCCATGCAGGAGTGAAAAAATATATATAAAATCACCGAAAAAAATATAAAAATGTGTTACTCTACTGTGCTTTGAAGGGAAGGTGTTAGTTCACTGTGCTCTGAGGAGCAGGTGGTAGTCAGCTGTACTTTGAAGAGTAGGTGTTACTCTACTGTGTTCTGAAGGTTAGATATTAAGAACATAAGAACAAAGGTAACTGCAGAAGGCCTATTGGCCCGTACGAGGCAGCTCCTATCTATAACCACCCAATCCCACTCATATACTTGTCCAACCCACGCTTGAAACAATCGAGGGACCCCACCTCCACCACGTTACGCGGCAATTGGTTCCACAAATCAACAACCCTGTTACTGAACCAGTATTTACCCAAGTCTTTCCTAAATCTAAACTTATCCAATTTATGCCCATTGTTTCGTGTTCTGTCTTGTGTTGATATTTTTAATACCCTATTAATATCCCCCCCCCCTGTTATGTCCATTCATCCACTTGTAAACCTCTATCATGTCACCCCTAACTTTGCCTTTCAAGTGAATGCAACTTAAGCTTTGTTAATCTTTCTTCATATGAAAGATTTCCAATTTGGGGAATTAACTTAGTCATCCTACGTTGGACACGCTCAAGTGAATTTATATCCATTCTATAATACGGCGATCAAAACTGAACTGCATAATCTAAATTGGGCCTAACCAGAGCAAGATATAGCTTAAGAACCACACCAGGTGTCTTGTTACTAACGCCTTCGATTAATAAATCCCAGTGTCCTATTCGCCTTATTACGAACATTCATGCATGGATCCTTTTGTTTTAAATTCTTACTAATCATAACTCCCAGATCCCTTTCGCAATCTCGACACGATCTAGCTCGTATCTTGTAACTCTATCATCATTACCTAGCCTCAGAACTTTACATTTATCAGCATTAAACTGTATTTGCCAATCCTTTGACCATTTCAAAACCCTCTCTAGATCAACTTGAAGTGATAGTGAGTCCTCCTCCGAATTAATTTCCCTACCGATTTTCGTATCATCGGCAAATTTGCAAATGTTGCTACTCAAACCTGAATCTAAATCATTTATATATATTATAAACAACAGAGGTCCCAGGACAGAGCCCTGAGGTACTCCACTAACAACATTATCCCACTCTGACTTAACCCCATTTATACTAACTCTCTGTTTCCTTTGGAATAGCCTTGCCCTAATCCAACTTAATATAGCACCCCCAATACCATGAGCTTCTATTTTTTTAATTAGTCTTTCATGTGGCACTGTATCAAAAGCTTTGCTAAAGTCAAGGTACACAAGATAACAATCCTTACCACTGTCAACTGCCTCAACTATGCTGGAATGAAAAGTCAGCAAATTTGTTAAACGTAAACGGCCATTTGTAAACCCATGTTGCGACTCATTTATTAATTTATGTTTTTCAAGATGGCGACGAATTGTATTTGCAATTATTGATTCAAGTAACTTTCCCACAATAGACGTTAGGCTAATTGGCCGATAGTTTGACGCAAGTGATCTATCTCCTTTCTTAAAAATTGGTACTGCATTAGCTACCTTCCATGACTCTGGCACTCTGCCTGACTCTATTGATTTATTGAATATGGTAGACAGTGGCTCGGAAAGCTCCTCTTTGCATTCTTTAAGCACCCTGGCAAACACTTCATCCGGCCCTGGGGATTTGTTTGGTTTTAGTTTTTCTAATTGTTTAATTACATCCTCCCTGGTAACTGCTAAACTAGTCAACCTGTCCTCATCCCCACCCACATAGACTTGTTCGGCTGAAGGCATATTGTTAAGTTCTTCTTTAGTAAATACAGATATAAAATATTTGTTAAAAATACTAATCATCTCCTTGTCATTATCCGTTATTTGACCTGTCTCAGGTTTTAATGGACCTATCCTTTCCCTCGTCCTAGTTAGATATAACTGAAAAAACCCTTTAGGATTTGACTTTGCTTGCTCTGCTATGCGAACCTGATAGTTTCTTTTTGCTTTCCTAATCTCTTTTTTAACATTTCTAACCAGTTGTATGAATTCCTGTTCTAAACTGACTTCCCCATTCTTAATCCTTTTGTACCAAGCTCTCTTTTTACCTATAAGGTTCTTTAAATTATTTTTTATCCACTTTGGGTCATTAGTATTCGATCTATTCAATTTGTATGGTATGCTACGTTCCTGTACTTTGTTTAGAATATTCTTAAATAAGTTATATATTAAATCCACATCGATATCCCCTTTTATGTCACCTATCGCTGGGTTCATGTCTCGCTCTAAGACCGGCCCACACCCCATACCCAAGACTTTCCAATCTATTTGACCCAAAAAATTTCTTAGGCTATTAAAATCAGCTTTTCGAAAATCTGGCACTTTAACAGAATTTTCTCCTACAGGTCTATTCCATTCTATGCTAAATCTGATTTCTTTGTGATCACTGTTCCCTAGCTCACTCCCTATTTCGATGTCATTAATTTGTGTTTCCCTGTTAGTTAACACTAAATCTAAAATATTTTTTCCCGCGTTGGTTCCTTAATGTGTTGCGTAAGAAAGCAATCGTTAATTAATTCTAGAAAATCTTCTGCTTCACTATTCCCTGTTTTGTTCACCCAGTTTATTCCACTAAAATTAAAGTCACCCATGACATAAATACTGTTAGATCTAGATGCTCTAGATATTTCATCCCATAGATGCTTTGCTTCCATTCTGTCTAAATTTGGTGGCCTATATATAACTCCTATTATAATATTATTTGCTTTTTCGTTTAATTCTATCCAAATACTTTCTGTGTGTGGCTCAGTTTTGATTCCTTCTTTGAGACTACATTTCAAATTGTCCCTAACATATATGGCTACTCCACCTCCTCGTCTAATATATCTATCTGTGTGAAATAGTTTAAATCCATTTATCTGATATTCAGCTAATAGTTCTCTATTTTCTACATTCATCTACGTTTCGGTAAGTGCAATAATATATATTTTTTCTGTGCAGACAAGAGCATTTAATTCATTAATTTTATTTCTTAGACTTCTACTGTTAGTGTAATATATCCTCAGTGAATTGTTATTTTGAGGCCCTTTTCTTTTCCTGATCATTTTGCCAATTCTTTTCTCCCACGAACACATACTTTTATTACCTCCTTCCTCCAAATCAATTCCCATACCACTATCTACTAACAGTTTAAATCCAAACAAACACCTCTAACCACTGGTTCCAACGAGTTCGCAACAGCAACAACCCCAGCCCTCGATAGATGCACCCCATCACGAGCATACATTTCATTTCTTCCATAGAAGTGTTCCCAGTTGTCTATGAAAGATATTGCATTTGATTTGCAATATCATTCCAGCCGGCAATTGACACCAAGTGCCCTCGACATCCATTCATTTCCCACTCCCTTTCTTGGAAGAATGCCACATATGATCGGGATTCCTCCCTTGCTCCTAACTAATTCAATGGCTGTCCTGAATCTCTGTATTAGTTCCTCACTCCAAACTCGCCCAACATCATTACCCCCTGCACTAATACAAATAATGGGTTTGTTCCCATTTCCCGTCATAATATCATTCATGTTTCCAACAATATCACCAATTCCAGCTCCCAGATAGCAAACCCTTAATCTGTTCCCCCTATCTCTGGCACAAAACGTTCTGTCTAAATACCTCACCTGGGAATCTCCCACAACCAAAATTCGCTTCGGTACATCCTTAACTTTCTGAGCAGCCTGAGGGGCCTGCGCTCCGCCGCTCCTCGCTGATTTCCTCGCTGCAGGGGCACCACAGCACTCGTCCTCCAACACGGCAAATGAATTTGCTGTCTTTAGGGCGTCTGTAGGCGGCCTTGTCAAGGTCTTCTTAAGACCCCTGTCCTTCACGACTCTCCACGATGAGGTCTCGTCAACACTGGTCTCCTCCTTCGTTTCCTCCCGAAGTCTCAGCCGTCTTACCTCCTCCCGCAGGGAATCCATCTCTGCTCTCAGAGCTCCAACCAAACTCGCCAAATCCTTCACTAATCCTCCCATTATTGCAATAATAATGTTACTCCAGAGCTCCAGCTAGCACAACCTCTCACTGAAGTTGTTAGTGTACTGTGCTTTGAAGGGCAGGTTTTAGTAAACTGTGCTTTGAGGGTTATGTGGTATTGTACTATGCGTTGAAGGGGATGTAGTAGTCAATTTAGCTCTGAAGGTCACGTATTAGTGTATTTAACTATGAAGGTCACTTATTAATCTATTGATCTTTGAACGTCATGTATTAGTCTATTGTGCCTGGTAGGTCAGGTGTTAGCCTATTGTGTTTTTAAAGTTGTCTTAATCGTCTGTGCTTAGCATGTAAGGTTTAAGGCTGCTAAGTTTTGAAGGTTAGATGTTAGTTTACTAATCTTTGGAGGCTAGGTATTAGTCTACAAACTCTGAAGGTCAGGTACTAGTTTACTGAGCTTTGAAGGTCAGGTATTAGTTTACTGAGCTTTGAAGGCCCAGGTATTAGTTTACTGAGTTTTGAAGGTCAGGTGTTGGTCTACTAATCTTTGAAGGTCTCATGTTAGCCACCTTAGCTTTGAACGTCAGATATAAGTCTACTGGGCCTGGAAGGTCAGGAATTAGTCTACTAAGCCTGGTAGGTCAGGAATTAGTCTACTAAGCCTGGTAGGTCAGGAATTAGTCTGCTGAGCCTGGTAGGTCAGGAATTAGTCTACTGAGCCTGGTAGGTCAGGAATTAGTCTACTGAGCCTGGTAGGTCAGGAATTAGTCTACTGAGCCTGGTAGGTCAGGAATTAGTCTACTGAGCCTGGTAGGTCAGGAATTAGTCTACTAAGCCTGGTAGGTCAGGAATTAGTCTACTGAGCCTGGTAGGTCAGGAATTAGTCTACTAAGACTGGTAGGTCAGGAATTAGTCTACTGAGCCTGGTAGGTCAGGAATTAGTCTACAAAGCCTGGTAGGTCAGGAATTAGTCTACTGAGCCTGGTAGGTCAGGAATTAGTCTACTAAGCCTGGTAGGTCAGGAATTAGTCTACTGAGCCTGGTAGGTCAGGAATTAGTCTACTAAGCCTGGTAGGTCAGGAATTAGTCTACTGAGCCTGGTAGGTCAGGAATTAGTCTACTAAGCCTGGTAGGTCAGGAATTAGTCTACTACGCCTGGTAGGTCAGGAATTAGTCTGCTGAGCCTGGTAGGTCAGGAATTAGTCTATTAAGCCTGGTAGGTCAGGAATTAGTCTACTAAGCCTGGTAGGTCAGGAATTAGTCTACTAAGCCTGGTAGGTCAGGAATTAGTCTACTGAGCCTGGTAGGTCGGAATTAGTCTACTAAGCCTGGTAGGTCAGGAATTAGTCTACTAAGCCTGGTAGGTCAGGAATTAGTCTATTAAGCCTGGTAGGTCAGGAATTAGTCTACTGAGCCTGGTAGGTCGGAATTAGTCTACTGAGCCTGGTAGGTCTGGAATTAGTCTGCTGAGCCTGGTAGGTCAGGAATTAGTCTACTGAGCCTGGTAGGTCAGGAATTAGACTACTAAGCTTTAAATGTCTGGAAATAGTCTGCTGATCTTTGTAACATATTAATTACCCTTCTCGTTGCGTTGTAGTTGTAGCGGGTTGATTCATGCTGCTTCCCAGTGATCAACCTTAAGCGGGAGGCTCGAGCGAAGACTTGCACTTGACAAGCTATCGTTCTGTGGAATCAAAAACATAATATTATTCTTAAATGAAAAAATAAGAGTTTCAAGAGAAAAAAATAAATGTAAATAAAAGCTTTGTTCTTATTGGTAAAAATGAAGATGAATGGGGCGACATAGTACATTAATGAGGAAGAGGAAGATAAAGAAAGGGGAATAGAAAGAGGGAGGGAGGGGAGAGAGGGAGGGAGGGAGGGAGGGAGGGGGAGAGAGAGAGAGAGGGAAGGAAAGACAGTGGAAGAGACAGACTAACACTAACCACTTGTTGCACCACTAACATCTTGATGGGCCCACTATCAACTCTCAACACCACTAACAACTCATAGCACCACTAACAACTCACAGCACCACTAACAAATCTCAGCACCACTAACAACTCATAGCACCACTAACAATTCACAGCACCACTAACAACTCACAGCACCACTAACAACTCACAGCACCACTAACAACTCACAGCACCACTAACAACCTCTTATGCACCACTAACAACTTGCAACAGCACTAACAATTCTCAACACCACTAACAACTCACAGCACCACTAACAACTCACAGCACCACTAACAACTTTATGCACCACTAACAACTTTATGCACCACTAACAACTTTATGCACCACTAACAACTTTATGCACCACTAACAACTCACAGCACCACTAACAAATCTCAGCACCACTAACAACTCACAGCGCCACTAACAACTCACAGCACCACTAACAACCTCTTATGCACCACTAACAACTCACAGCACCACTAACAACTCAGAGCACCACTAACAACTCACAACACCACTAACAACCTCTTATGCACCACTAACAACTCACAGCGCCACTAACAACTCACAGCACCACTAACAACCTCTTATGCACCACTAACAACTCACAGCACCACTAACAACTCACAGCACCACTAACAACTCACAGCACCACTAACAACTCACAGCACCACTAACAACTCAGAGCACCACTAACAACTCACAGCACCACTAACAACTCACAGCACCACTAACAACTCACAGCACCACTAACAACTCACAGCACCACTAACAACCTCTTATGCACCACTAACAACTCACAGCACCACTAACAACTCACAACACCACTATCAACTCACAGCACCACTAACAACTCACAGCACCACTAACAACTCACAGCACCACTAACAACTCACAGCACCACTAACAACTCACAACACCACTATCAACTCACAGGGCCACTAACAACTCACAGCACCACTAACAACTCACAGCACCACTAACAACTCACAGCACCACTAACAACTCACAGCACCACTAACAACTCACAGCACCACTAACAACTCTCAGCGCCACTAACAATTCTCAACACCACTATCAACTCACAGCACCACTAACAACTCTCAGCACCACTAACAACTCACAGCACCACTATCAACTCACAGCACCACTAACAACTCACAGCACCACTAACAACTCACAGCACCACTAACAACCTCTTATGCACCACTAACAACTCACAGCACCACTAACAACTCACAACACCACTAACAACTCACAGCACCACTAACAACTCACAACACCACTAACAACTCTCAGCACCACTAACAACTCACAGCACCACTATCAACTCACAGCACCACTATCAACTCACAGCACCACTATCAACTCACAGCACCACTAACAACTCTCAGCACCACTAACAACTCACAGCACCACTAACAATTCTCAACACCACTATCAACTCACAGCACCACTAACAACTCACAGCACCACTAGCAATTCTCAACACCACTAACAACTCACAGAACCACTAACAACTCACAGCACCACTAACAACTCACAGCACCACTAACAATTCTCAACACCACTAACAACTCACAGCGCCATTAACAACTCACAGCACCACTAACAACCTCTTATGCACCACTAACAACTCACAGCACCACTAACAACTCACAGCACCACTAACAACTCACAACACCACTATCAACTCACAGCACCACTAACAACTCACAGCACCACTAACAACTCACAGCACCACTAACAACTCACAGCACCACTAACAACCTCTTATGCACCACTAACAACTCACAGCACCACTAACAACTCACAACACCACTAACAACTCACAGCACCACTAACAACTCACAGCACCACTAACAACTCACAACACCACTATCAACTCACAGCACCACTAACAACTCACAGCGCCACTAACAACTCACAGCACCACTAACAACTCACAACACCACTATCAACTCACAGCGCCACTAACAACTCACAGCGCCACTAACAACTCACAGCACCACTAACAACTCACAGCACCACTAACAACTCACAGCACCACTAACAACTCACAGCACCACTAACAACTCTCAGCGCCACTAACAATTCTCAACACCACTATCAACTCACAGCACCACTAACAACTCTCAGCACCACTAACAACTCACAGCACCACTATCAACTCACAGCACCACTAACAACTCACAGCACCACTAACAACTCACAACACCACTAACAACTCACAGCACCACTAACAACTCACAGCACCACTAACAACTCACAACACCACTAACAACTCACAGCACCACTAACAACTCACAACACCACTAACAACTCACAACACCACTAACAACTCACAGCACCACTATCAACTCACAGCACCACTATCAACTCACAGCACCACTAACAATTCTCAACACCACTAACAACTCACAGCACCACTAACAATTCTCAACACCACTAACAACTCACAACACCACTAACAACTCACAGCACCACTAACAACTCACAGCACTACTAACAACTCACAGCACCACTAACAATTCTCAACACCACTAACAACTCACAGAACCACTAACAACTCACAGCACCACTAACAACTCACAGCACCACTAACAATTCTCAACACCACTAACAACTCACAGCACCACTAACAACTCACAGCACCACTAACAACTCACAACACCACTATCAACTCACAGCACCACTAACAACTCACAGCACCACTAACAACTCACAGCACCACTAACAACTCACAGCACCACTAACAACCTCTTATGCACCACTAACAACTCACAGCACCACTAACAACTCACAACACCACTAACAACTCACAGCACCACTAACAACTCACAGCACCACTAACAACTCACAACACCACTATCAACTCACAGCACCACTAACAACTCACAGCGCCACTAACAACTCACAGCACCACTAACAACTCACAACACCACTATCAACTCACAGCGCCACTAACAACTCACAGCGCCACTAACAACTCACAGCACCACTAACAACTCACAGCACCACTAACAACTCACAGCACCACTAACAACTCACAGCACCACTAACAACTCTCAGCGCCACTAACAATTCTCAACACCACTATCAACTCACAGCACCACTAACAACTCTCAGCACCACTAACAACTCACAGCACCACTATCAACTCACAGCACCACTAACAACTCACAGCACCACTAACAACTCACAACACCACTAACAACTCACAGCACCACTAACAACTCACAGCACCACTAACAACTCACAACACCACTAACAACTCACAGCACCACTAACAACTCACAACACCACTAACAACTCACAACACCACTAACAACTCACAGCACCACTATCAACTCACAGCACCACTATCAACTCACAGCACCACTAACAATTCTCAACACCACTAACAACTCACAGCACCACTAACAATTCTCAACACCACTAACAACTCACAACACCACTAACAACTCACAGCACCACTAACAACTCACAGCACTACTAACAACTCACAGCACCACTAACAATTCTCAACACCACTAACAACTCACAGAACCACTAACAACTCACAGCACCACTAACAACTCACAGCACCACTAACAATTCTCAACACCACTAACAACTCACAGCACCACTAACAACTCACAGCACCACTAACAATTCTCAACACCACTAACAACTCACAACACCACTAACAACTCACAGCACCACTAACAACTCACAGCACTACTAACAACTCTCAGCACCACTAACAACTCTCAGCGCCACTAACAATTCTCAACACCACTATCAACTCACAGCACCACTAACAACTCACAGCACCACTAACAACTCACAGCACCACTAACAATTCTCAACACCACTAACAACTTTATGCACCACTAACAACTCACAGCACCACTAACAACTCACAGCACCACTAACAACTCTCAGCACCACTAACAACTCTCAGCGCCACTAACAATTCTCAACACCACTAACAACTCACAACACCACTAACAACTCTCAGCACCACTAACAACTCGCAACACCAATAACAACTTTATGCACCACTAACAACTCACAACACCACTAACAATTCTCAACACCACTAACAATTCTCAACACCACTAACAACTCTCAGCACCACTAACAACTCTCAGCACCACTAACAACTTTATGCACCACTAACAACTCACAGCACCACTAACAATTCTCAACACCATTATCAACTCACAACACCACTATCAACTCACAACACCACTAACAACTCACAGCACCACTAACAACTCTCAGCACCACTAACAACTCACAACACCACTAACAACTTTATGCACCACTAACAACTCACAACACCACTAACAACTCACAACACCACTAACAAGTTGTTTCTCACCTGGTGGCGGTTTCGAACATTGCATTTGTTGCACACCCGTCGCACATATATCCTCCGGGAAACCGGTTACCATTATCAGATACATAGTATGGCAGAGCCTAAAAATTATGTACAAAATTAAGTATGTTCATGAATATGTGTGACAACTTTCCCCTACATAATAAATATGATCTGTCATATATCATTATTATTACAAGGTCCGACAATTATATGTTACACAAAATTACCACTTAATATATAATACATTTGAACCAAAATTATGACAGTTTATATAAAAAGTGATTGCGAAGTTACCTTAACTATGAGCGGGGAGGACGAGGGGGTGATGGGGCCGCGGCACCACAGACACAAAACGGCCTGCTGGAGGCTCTTCCTCGCTACCAACACGTCCAGTTCGTGATGGGCGGAAAGAAGGGCATAGAGAACCGCGTTGTTGATTGTGATAAACTTCTTGGCTCGCGTCACGGACACATACGCCATCCTCAACTCTTCATCAGTATCGGCATATAAGCTGAGGTAAGGGTAAATATAGACTTCTGTCAATATAACCCAGTCCCATTCTAGACCCTTGGCCATGTGAACGGTAGTGAAGGTAATGTCTGCCTCGGACGTCTCTGTGTTGCTACACCTCTGAGTAAGCAGAGTCATGTGATAGGGGGTCCTTCTCCCACTGTAACTGAACATCTCAATTGTGGAAAGTAGATCTAGGTCTTTATAAGTTTGAGCAAAGTTCTTAAGGCCAGCTATTGTTTCGAACTTGGCCACTAATGGATTCCGAATATTTGCTGATTCTCTTGTGGCAAGTCCCTCCTGAATTTGATATAAATTAAATATGTCCATAACATCGTCAAATCCATACTTACTCAGCCCACCAACAAAGGTCATGGATGCTGCTATGTTCCTTGTATCCTCGCACATCTCCGTGGCAACTTTATAAAGTTCCACATTTGACTTGGCTATATAAGCCCTTTTGAGTTTAGAGCTTGGGTCAAAAAGTCGAGGATTTGGAGCATGGTCAAATGAGTCCTTTATTCTCGCTCCGACGACAGTCCGGGGAGGAACCCCATGGAGAGCCTGCAGAGTACATTGTGCCACATACGACACCTCCGGTCCGAACCTGAAAGACTGGTGGAGGAAAAACTTGTGAGTGGGTGTCACCTTATCCAGGGCGTTGACTCTTCTTCCGGAGGAGCCCAGCTGTTGGTACGAGTCTCCCACTAACACCTGAAACAAACAACAACACAATTCAATATTAACTGTCACCTGATGAAAGCATGTGCACAATAGATATATGTAAAATATCAGCCAACACCACGTAATGGAAGGGTGATGGCGTATAGGGTAAATGACAGCCAGCACCACGTAATGGAAGGGTGATGGAGTATAGGGTAGAAGACAGCTGTTGGAAATTTCCAACACCTAAATTACTAATCCCTAATACAATAGGATGTATTTCCTGTACTAGGTGTCATAATCATCCAATACTTAATTACTGACATTTAGTACTTAAAGAAGCAGAAATTATTCTCAGAGAGATAGTGTCTGGAAGCTCGCTAGAATTACCGTCTCGTTATTGCGTCGTCCTTTCCTACTGCAGACGTTAGAGTGACGGAGCAGCTTCATCATTTCTCAGACACCAGGATCGGCAAACTTTAAGTTCCTAAAGCCTTTTATTATTTGTGATCATAACATAATATTAGATAGGACGTTTGTCATCATACTGCATGCCCACTAAAAATAACTAGTGAGTTTTATTTCAGGGCGATCTCACATTTCATTTAGAAATATGTATAGTATTATATCTCTTTAGATAATATTTACATACTGCCCATATTTCAGCCTGTGTTATTGGCAAGAAAGGAGATAAACATCTGCCTCAGTCACGTGTTTCCAGGATATCCTGATTAAACGAGCTTCATTGACGATCCTTGCCAGATGTATGCTACTATTTCATCATACAGCTAAGCTGTTATTTGTTCTTGTAATTTCAAAGAACATTTCTTTGATTAATTGAATGATTTCTTATAAGATTTATAATTTATACGTGCATTTCTAATTTCATCAGTTATGAAATTTATTATACATTACATGCATTATATAAACTAACTTTATAGAATAACCCCTAAAATCAGTGATGGGAAGCGGCTTTAGAATTTAAAGAATTTGCAGTTCATTTATTATATATTAATAGAATCTTTAGAATTTAATTGCATTTATTCATAGAGACCCATAAGCCACTGGTTCTCTCATTTAGAATCGAATTCTGGTCCTTCGAGCATATTAGAATTATACATCATTTTATTAGTATTCATCTATAGCAATATTTCCCCACAACAGCCAGCACCACGTCAAGGAAGGGTGACGGAGTGTGGGTATATGACAGATAATTCAGTGTAAGAGAAGGGTGACGGAGTGAAGGGTAGAGTATAGCCAGCACTAAGTAGAGGATGCTGTAGGAGAGTTTAGGGTAGTTGACTGACAGCATAACGTAGAGTTTAGGGTAGTGGGCTGACAGCATAACGTAGAGTTTAGGGTAGTGGGCTGACAGCATAACGTAGGAGAGTTTAGGGTAGTGGGCTGACAGCATGACGTAGGAGAGTTTAGGGTAGTGGGCTGACAGCATGACGTAGGAGAGTTTAGGGTAGTGGGCTGACAGCATGACGTAGGAGAGTTTAGGGTAGTGGGCTGACAGCATGACGTAGGAGAGTTTAGGGTAGTGGGCAGCCAGCATCACGTAGGAGAGTTTAGGGTAGTGGGCTGACAGCATCACGTAGGAGAGTTTAGGGTAGTGGGCAGCCAGCATAACGTAGGAGAGTTTAGGGTAGTGGGCAGCCAGCATCACGTAGGAGAGTTTAGGGTAGTGGGCAGCCAGCATAACGTAGGAGAGTTTAGGGTAGTGGGCTGACAGCATAACGTAGGAGAGTTTAGGGTAGTGGGCAGCCAGCATCACGTAGGAGAGTTTAGGGTAGTGGGCTGACAGCATAACGTAGGAGAGTTTAGGGTAGTGGGCTGACAGCATAACGTAGGAGAGTTTAGGGTAGTGGGCTGACAGCATAACGTAGGAGAGTTTAGGGTAGTGGGCAGCCAGCATCACGTAGGAGAGTTTAGGGTAGTGGGCAGCCAGCATCACGTAGGAGAGTTTAGGGTAGTGGGCAGCCAGCATCACGTAGGTGAGTTTAGGGTAGTGGGCTGACAGCATGACGTAGGAGAGTTTAGGGTAGTGGGCAGCCAGCATAACGCAGGAGAGTTTAGGGTAGTGGGCTGACAGCATGACGTAGGAGAGTTTAGGGTAGTGGGCTGACAGCATGACGTAGGAGAGTTTAGGGTAGTGGGCTGACAGCATGACGTAGGAGAGTTTAGGGTAGTGGGCTGACAGCATGACGTAGGAGAGTTTAGGGTAGTGGGCAGCCAGCATCACGTAGGAGAGTTTAGGGTAGTGGGCAGCTAGCATCACGTAGGAGAGTTTAAGGTAGTGGGCTGACAGCATGACGTAGGAGAGTTTAGGGTAGTGAGCTGACAGCATAACGTAGGAGAGTTTAGGGTAGTGGGCTGACAGCATGACGTAGGAGAGTTTAGGGTAGTGGGCTGACAGCATGACGTAGGAGAGTTTAGGGTAGTGGGCTGACAGCATGACGTAGGAGAGTTTAGGGTAGTGGGCAGCCAGCATCACGTAGGAGAGTTTAGGGTAGTGGGCAGCTAGCATCACGTAGGAGAGTTTAAGGTAGTGGGCAGCCAGCATGACGTAGGAGAGTTTAGGGTAGTGGGCAGCCAGCATAACGTAGGAGAGTTTAGGGTAGTGGGCTGACTGCATCACGTAGGAGAGTTTAGGGTAGTGGGCAGCTAGCATCACGTAGGAGAGTTTAAGGTAGTGGGCAGCCAGCATGACGTAGGAGAGTTTAGGGTAGTGGGCAGCCAGCATAACGTAGGAGAGTTTAGGGTAGTGGGCAGCCAGCATAACGTAGGAGAGTTTAGGATAGTGGGCTGACAGCATGACGTAGGAGAGTTTAGGGTAGTGGGCTGACAGCATGACGTAGGAGAGTTTAGGGTAGTGGGCTGACAGCATGACGTAGGAGAGTTTAGGGTAGTGGGCTGACAGCATGACGTAGGAGAGTTTAGGGTAGTGGGCAGTCAGCGTCAAGAAAGAGGGTGTAAGAAAGTGTATGAAATAGGAAGCCAGAATCACGTCTCTTCTCTGGCATGGCTCCTCAGACAGAACAGACAATCTCTCTGTTCCAAATATAAAACGCCTTCCCTCTGACCCCCCCCCCCCCCTCGAAGACTCTCCTCCACAGTTCTCCAGTTGTTTTCCTCTCTCCCGATAGCGTCCTCGTTCCAAGCTCTGACCCCTGACTTGTCTGTCATTCTTCTTCCACTCTCATCCGCACCCCTCCTCTCTCCCCCAGCCCTCTTCCACTCTCTTTTCTCACCGGATCCCTCCCAGCAACTCCCTTCTCTTCCCCAGTTGCTCCACCAATTCATTTCTCTCCTCTGCTGGTCTTTCCTCTCTCTGTTATCTCCCCTTCTGCTCTACTCTCTCCGTTCTCTTCCCTTCTGCTCTACTCTCTCCGTTCTCTCCCCTGCTGCTCTACTCTCTCCGTTCTCTCCCCTGCTGCTCTACCCTCTCCGTTCTCTCCCCTGCTGCTCTACTCTCTCCGTTCTCTCCCCTGCTGCTCTACCCTCTCCGTTCTCTCCCCTGCTGCTCTACTCTCTCAGTTCTCTCCCCTCTGCTGACCTTGGCACAGTTTTGGTTGAGGAGGATATCCAAGACGGCGTCACTGATGTCCTCTGCTCCGTCGACCAGCAACACGTCATAGCCTTGGATACGAGGCTTGGTAAGCTGCCAGGCCTTCACCAGTCCGTCCTGTTGACAACACACAGCCGTCACAAGTGCTCTCACTACAACATTATTTTCAATGAAAAACATGCCATCTGTCAGATGGGTAACAGTGGAAAATATGCCATCTGTCAGACGAGTAACAGTGGGAAATATGCCATCTGTCAGATGGGTAACAGTGGGAAATATGCCATCTGTCAGATGGGTAACAGTGGGAAATATGCCATCTGTCAGATGGGTAACAGTGGGAAATATGCCATCTGTCAGATGAGTAACACTGGAAAATATGCCATCTGTCAAATGAGTAACACTGGAAAATATGCCATCTGTCAAATGAGTAACACTGGAAAATATGCTGTCTGTCAGATGAGTAACACTGGAAAATATGTCATCTGTCAGATGAGTAACACTGGAAAATATGTCATCTGTCAGATGAGTAACAGTGCAAAACATGTCATCTGTCAGATGAGTAACAGTGCAAAACATGTCATCTGTCAGATGAGTAACAGTGCAAAACATGTCATCTGTCAGAGGAGTAACAATGAAAAGTACGCGATCCATCAATTGTATTACATTGGAAATGTCACCTAGTTTTACAGTGTTCCAGCACACCTCTCCTGGCTATTGACTTTCAATTAGTTAAAGTGGGTTACAACACTATCCATAACACACCTGTGTCATGGACACCTGCAGCCTGGCCGAGCACGTGTTACAACACTGTCCATAACCCACTCACCTGTGTCATGGACACCTGCAGCCTGGCCGAGCACGTGTTACAACACTGTCCATAACCCACTCACCTGTGTCATGGAGATTTGCTGCCTCTCCGAGCACCTGTTCATTTCCTTCCACATTGACTCGGCATATGACTGAATCTGACAATACAAAATTAAATTATTAACACAAAGTACATCGCAGGCCAACTATCGTCACTGTACACTGTACCTAGCAGGGAAGGAACAGCCGAACATAATGCAATAGTTCTGCACTTTAAGATAAACATGCTCCTCTAAGGGAAGTATGCACCTCTAGGGTTTAAGGGATGTATGCTTCCCTAGCGCTTAAGGGATGTATACTTATCTGGCACTCAAGGGAAAGTATGCTACTTTGTTACTTACGGAAAAGTATGCTTCTTTTGGCGCCCAATGTAAATTATGCTCATCTAGCATCCTAGGGTAAGTGGAAAGTAAGTAGAAAGTTCCCCTCCAGTGGAAAGGTGCAGCCAACATTCCCCCTCAAGTAGGGAGTTGCAGCTAACATTCCCCTCAAGTGGTGAGTTGCAGCCAACATTCCCCTCAAGTGGGGAGTTGCAGCCAACATTCCCCTCAAGTGGGGAGTTGCAGCCAACATTCCCCTCAAGTGGGGAGTTGCAGCCAACATTCCCCTCAAGTGGAGAGTTGCAGCCAACATTCCCCTCAAGTGGGGAGTTGCAGCCAACATTCCCCTCAAGTGGGGAGTTGCAGCCAACATTCCCCTCAAGTAGGGAGTAGCAGCCAACATTCCCCTCAAGTGGTGAGTTGCAGCCAACATTCCCCTCAGGTGGGGAGTTGCAGCCAACATTCCCCTCAAGTGGGGAGTTGCAGCCAACATTCCCCTCAAGTGGGGAGTAGCAGCCAACATTCCCCTCAAGTGGTGAGTAGCAGCCAACATTCCCCTCAAGTGGGGAGTTGCAGCCAACATTCCCCTCAAGTGGGGAGTAGCAGCCAACATTCCCCTCAAGTGGTGAGTAGCAGCCAACATTCCCCTCAAGTGGGGAGTTGCAGCCAACATTCCCCTCAAGTGGGGAGTAGCAGCCAACATTCCCCTCAAGTGGTGAGTAGCAGCCAACATTCCTCTCAAGTGGAGAGTTGCAGCCAACATTCCCCTCAAGTGGGGAGTTGCAGCCAACATTCCCCTCAAGTGGGGAGTAGCAGCCAACATTCCCCTCAAGTGGTGAGTAGCAGCCAACATTCCTCTCAAGTGGAGAGTTGCAGCCAACATTCCCCTCAAGTGGGGAGTTGCAGCCAACATTCCCCTCAAGTGGGGAGTAGCAGCCAACATTCCCCTCAAGTGGGGAGTTGCAGCCAACATTCCCCTCAAGTGGGGAGTAGCAGCCAACATTCCCCTCAAGTGGGGAGTTGCAGCCAACATTCCCCTCAAGTGGGGAGTAGCAGCCAACATTCCCCTCAAGTGGGGAGTTGCAGCCAACATTCCCCTCAAGTAGGGAGTAGCAGCCAACATTCCCTTCAAGTGGTGAGTTGCAGCCAACATTCCCCTCAAGTAGGGAGTTGCAGCCATCACTCCCCTCAAGTGGGGAGTTGCAGCCAACATTCCCCTCAAGTGGTGAGTAGCAGCCAACATTCCCCTCAAGTGGGGAGTTGCAGCCAACATTCCCCTCAAGTGGGGAGTAGCAGCCAACATTCCCCTCAAGTGGTGAGTAGCAGCCAACATTCCCCTCAAGTGAAGAGTTGCAGCCAACATTCCCCTCAAGTAGGGAGTTGCAGCCAACATTCCCCTCAAGTGGGGAGTTGCAGCCAACATTCCCCTCAAGTGGTGAGTAGCAGCCAACATTCCCCTCAAGTGGGGAGTTGCAGCCAACATTCCCCTCAAGTGGGGAGTTGCAGCCAACATTCCCTTCAAGTGGTGAGTAGCAGCCAACATTCCCCTCAAGTGGGGATTTGCAGCCAACATTCTTCCTCAAGTGGGGAGTTGCAACCAACATTCCCCTCAAGTGGGGAGTTGCAGCCAACATTCTTCCTCAAGTGGAAGGAGGCAGAATGACACTAACTCTGACAAGAACTGACAAGAACTAACTCTGAAGAACTGACACTAACTTCCACTAACCTCGACATGTACTGTACCTGCATATTAGATTACACACTCACCAACAAATTGAACTAGCCTTCAACATGGACTGAACCTACACATTATATTACACACTCACCAACATATTGGACTAGCCTTCAACATGGACTGAACCTACACATAACATTACACACTCACCAACATATTGGACTAGCCCTCGACATGTAATGAACCTACACATAACATTACACACTCACCAAAATATTGGACTAACCTCATATCGATATGTGTCCGTCAGGGTCCTAATATCCCAGGAGTAGCGCACGTCGTGGGGCACGTGCTGCAGGCTGATGGACTCGTCCGAGGAACTCACGAAGCAATTAACTGTTCTTCTTACCAAGTAAAGCGTCTTATAGCTGCAAGTTGTTGGAAAGGTGTACAACAGTTATTACGACAGTGTCATAAGTTATTGACAGAGTATTCACAAGTTATATGAAGAGTCTACACAAGATATATAAAGAGTGAACATAAGAACATAAGAACAAAGGTAACTGCAGAAGGCCTATTGGCCCATACGAGGCAGCTCCTATTTATAACCACCCAATCCCACTCATACACTTGTCCAACCCGCGCTTGAAACAATCGAGGGACCCCACCTCCACCACGTTACGCGGCAATTGGTTCCACAAATCAACAACCCTGTTACTGAATCAGTATTTACCCAAGTCTTTCCTAAATCTAAACTTATCCAATTTATACCCATTGTTTCGTCTTGTGTTGATACTTTTAATACCCTATTAATATCCCTTTGTTATGTCCATTCATCCACTTGTAAGCCTCTATCATGTCACCCCTAACTCTTCGCCTTTCCAGTGAATGCAACTTAAGCTTTGTTAATCTTTCTTCATATGAAAGATTTCTAATTTGGGGAATTAACTTAGTCATCCTATGCTGGACACGTTCAAGTGAATTTATATCCATTCTATAGTACGGCGACCAAAACTGAACTGCATAATCTAAATGGGGCCTAACCAGAGCAAGATATAGCTGAAGAACCACACCAGGTGTCTTGTTACTAACGCTGCGATTAATAAATCCCAGTGTCCTATTCGCCTTATTACGAACATTCATGCATTGATCCTTTTGTTTTAAATTCTTACTAATCATAACTCCCAGATCCCTTTCGCAATCCGACTTCGCAATCTCAACACCATCTTGCTCGTATCTTGTAACTCTATCATCATTACCTAACCTCAGAACTTTACATTTATCAGCATTAAACTGCATCTGCCAATCTTTTGACCATTTCAAAACCCTAAAAGTTGTTGGAAAGTGTACAAAAGTTATTGGAAGAGTTTAGACAAGTTATTGGAAGAGTGTACACAAGGTATGTACATGGCGCCTGACAGCTGGGTGGACAGCGCTTCGGACACGTAGTTCTGAGGTTCCGGGATCGATCCCCGGTGGAGGCGGAGACAAATGGGCAAAATGTTTTTCACCCTGATTCTCCTGTTACCTAGCAGTAAATAGGTACCTGGGAGTTAGACAGCTGCTATGGGCTACTTCCTAGGGGTGTAATATATATATATATATATATATATATATATATATATATATATATATATATATATATATATATATATATATATATATATATATATGCGAACAAGCCTGAATGGTCCCCAGGACAATATGCAACTGAAAACTCACACCCCAGAAGTGACTCGAACCCATACTCCCAGGAGCCACGCAACTGGTATGTACAAGACGCCTTAATCCACTTGACCATCACGACCGGACATAATGAGGTGATAGCCAAGGCTATTTGAACCACCCCACCGCCGGCACTCGGATAGTAATCTTGGGCATAGCATTTTACCAAATCACCTCATTCTTTGGGGCACACGTGAGGAACACAAATGCGAACAAGCCTGAATGGTCCCCAGGACAATATGCAACTGAAAACTCACACCCCAGAAGTGACTCGAACCCATACTCCCAGGAGCCACGCAACTGGTATGTACAAGACGCCTTAATCCACTTGACCATCACGACCGGACATTGTCGGAAAATCCGACACCATTTAATATATCATACAGACAGATAATAGCTGTGTTGTATAAACAAGTTAACCATAGAAAACGTAACTTGTAGTGGAATTACCGTTTAAAGAAAACGGGATATCATCACCACATACTATTATAATTCACCACCTATTATGGTGGGAATTATTCTTAAATACATTAGTCTTTGGACTTTACCATCATAAAACATCTCATATAAATTAACTTAATTATCAATATTAAAGTAGAGTAAATGTGACCCTTCTATCACTTTCTGACATGTGGACAATGTAAGCCAGGCGTCAGAGTGAGGAAGGAGGGCAGCCATTGTTGTGTCACCTCCGAGACGTGTGGAGCAAATTTGGCTCCTATCATATCTGGACAATGTCGGCCAGACGTCAATAGTATGGAGTGTTAGATGCAGCCATTGTTGAGACTAGACCAGAGGCTCACACGGGAGCAAATTCGGCTACTGTTAAATTTACTTGGACGTAGTGTTATGGAAACTAAAAGTGTACCATTATCAACACGCTGTCTACAAATTCAAGTTAAGTGTTCTTTCCGAAACCCATTATCTATCTTTAGTGGCCATTAATGTCATTGGGTATGGTTAGCCGGTTAGAACGCGAAATCGCCTCATACTAAAGGTAATTAAGCCAGGTCTTTATTGTTCCATGTACAATGTTTCTCTGAAATACCTGTCATATACTAGGTTTCTGGCTTCACAGCTAGCGCCCTTTTAACAGGTCAAGACGAGGAAGCATGTTTGTGCATCAGTTACCAGCACATGGAAGCTACCTCAAAGAGGGAAAATGTGGTCTACATCCTGGTTATACCTGCTGTACAAATAAGATAAGGAACCTTTTCAATGTATGTAGTTAATTCTGTAGTTTGATTGGCTGCATATATATAAACTAATAAACCCCCCCTAATGTGTAGAGGATCGATTTGTGAGATTATGAGATTATTGCAGAAATACAGTCCACTTAACATTATACAAATTGCTATCGAAGTATATAAATTAACGTAAATATAAATTCATATAAATTAAATAAATATAAATCTCACAGGTCGGTACCCACAGACATAATGAGGTGATAGCCGAGGCTATTTGAACCACCCCACCGCCGGCACTCGGATAGTAATCTTGGGCATAGCATTTTACCAAATCACCTCATTCTTTGGGGCACACGTGAGGAACACAAATGCGAACAAGCCTGAATGGTCCCCAGGACAATATGCAACTGAAAACTCACACCCCAGAAGTGACTCGAACCCATACTCCCAGGAGCCACGCAACTGGTATGTACAAGACGCCTTAATCCACTTGACCATCACGACCGGACATAATGAGGTGATAGCCGAGGCTATTTGAACCACCCCACCGCCGGCACTCGGATAGTAATCTTGGGCATAGCATTTTACCAAATCACCTCATTCTTTGGGGCACACGTGAGGAACACAAATGCGAACAAGCCTGAATGGTCCCCAGGACAATATGCAACTGAAAACTCACACCCCAGAAGTGACTCGAACCCATACTCCCAGGAGCCACGCAACTGGTATGTACAAGACGCCTTAATCCACTTGACCATCACGACCGGACATAATGAGGTGATAGCCGAGGCTATTTGAACCACCCCACCGCCGGCACTCGGATAGTAATCTTGGGCATAGCATTTTACCAAATCACCTCATTCTTTGGGGCACACGTGAGGAACACAAATGCGAACAAGCCTGAATGGTCCCCAGGACAATATGCAACTGAAAACTCACACCCCAGAAGTGACTCGAACCCATACTCCCAGGAGCCACGCAACTGGTATGTACAAGACGCCTTAATCCACTTGACCATCACGACCGGACATAATGAGGTGATAGCCGAGGCTATTTGAACCACCCCACCGCCGGCACTCGGATAGTAATCTTGGGCATAGCATTTTACCAAATCACCTCATTCTTTGGGGCACACGTTAGGAACACAAATGCGAACAAGCCTGAATGGTCCCCAGGACAATATGCAACTGAAAACTCACACCCCAGAAGTGACTCGAACCCATACTCCCAGGAGCCACGCAACTGGTATGTACAAGACGCCTTAATCCACTTGACCATCACGACCGGACATAATGAGGTGATAGCCGAGGCTATTTGAACCACCCCACCGCCGGCACTCGGATAGTAATCTTGGGCATAGCATTTTACCAAATCACCTCATTCTTTGGGGCACACGTGAGGAACACAAATGCGAACAAGCCTGAATGGTCCCCAGGACAATATGCAACTGAAAACTCACACCCCAGAAGTGACTCGAACCCATACTCCCAGGAGCCACGCAACTGGTATGTACAAGACGCCTTAATCCACTTGACCATCACGACCGGACATAATGAGGTGATAGCCGAGGCTATTTGAACCACCCCACCGCCGGCACTCGGATAGTAATCTTGGGCATAGCATTTTACCAAATCACCTCATTCTTTGGGGCACACGTGAGGAACACAAATGCGAACAAGCCTGAATGGTCCCAAGGACAATATGCAACTGAAAACTCACACCCCAGAAGTGACTCGAACCCATACTCCCAGGAGCCACGCAACTGGTATGTACAAGACGCCTTAATCCACTTGACCATCACGACCGGACATAATGAGGTGATAGCCGAGGCTATTTGAACCACCCCACCGCCGGCACTCGGATAGTAATCTTGGGCATAGCATTTTACCATATCACCTCATTCTTTGGGGCACACGTGAGGAACACAAATGCGAACAAGCCTGAATGGTCCCCAGGACAATATGCAACTGAAAACTCACACCCCAGAAGTGACTCGAACCAATACTCCCAGGAGCCACGCAACTGGTATGTACAAGACGCCTTAATCCACTTGACCATCACGACCAGACATAATGAGGTGATAGCCGAGGCTATTTGAACCACCCCACCGCCGGCACTCGGATAGTAATCTTGGGCATAGCATTTTACCAAATCACCTCATTCTTTGGGGCAAACGTGAGGAACACAAATGCGAACAAGCCTGAATGGTCCCCAGGACAATATGCAACTGAAAACTCACACCCCAGAAGTGACTCGAACCCATACTCCCAGGAGCCACGCAACTGGTATGTACAAGACGCCTTAATCCACTCGACCATCACGACCGGACATAATGAGGTGATAGCCGAGGCTATTTGAACCACCCCACCGCCGGCACTCGGATAGTAATCTTGGGCTAGCATTTTACCAAATCACCTCATTCTTTGGGGCACACGTGAGGAACACAAATGCGAACAAGCCTGAATGGTCCCCAGGACAATATGCAACTGAAAACTCACACCCCAGAAGTGACTCGAACCCATACTCCCAGGAGCCACGCAACTGGTATGTACAAGACGCCTTAATCCACTTGACCATCACGACCGGACATAATGAGGTGATAGCCGAGGCTATTTGAACCACCCCACCACCGGCACTCGGATAGTAATCTTGGGCATAGCATTTTACCAAATCACCTCATTCTTTGGGGCACACGTGAGGAACACAAATGCGAACAAGCCTGAATGGTCCCCAGGACAATATGCAACTGAAAACTCACACCCCAGAAGTGACTCGAACCCATACTCCCAGGAGCCACGCAACTGGTATGTACAAGACGCCTTAATCCACTTGACCATCACGACCGGACATAATGAGGTGATAGCCGAGGCTATTTGAACCACCCCACCGCCGGCACTCGGATAGTAATCTTGGGCATAGCATTTTACCAAATCACCTCATTCTTTGGGGCACACGTGAGGAACACAAATGCGAACAAGCCTGAATGGTCCCCAGGACAATATGCAACTGAAAACTCACACCCCAGAAGTGACTCGAACCCATACTCCCAGGAGCCACGCAACTGGTATGTACAAGACGCCTTAATCCACTTGACCATCACGACCGGACATAATGAGGTGATAGCCGAGGCTATTTGAACCACCCCACCGCCGGCACTCGGATAGTAATCTTGGGCATAGCATTTTACCAAATCACCTCATTCTTTGGGGCACACGTGAGGAACACAAATGTGAACAAGCCTGAATGGCCCCCATGACAATATGCAACTGAAAACTCACACCCCAGAAGTGACTCGAACCCATACTCCCAGGAGCCACGCAACTGGTATGTACAAGACGCCTTAATCCACTTGACCATCACGACCGGACATAATGAGGTGATAGCCGAGGCTATTTGAACCACCCCACCGCCGGCACTCGGATAGTAATCTTGGGCATAGCATTTTACCAAATCACCTCATTCTTTGGGGCACACATGAGGAACACAAATGCGAACAAGCCTGAATGGTCCCCAGGACAATATGCAACTGAAAACTCACACCCCAGAAGTGACTCGAACCCATACTCCCAGGAGCCACGCAACTGGTATGTACAAGACGCCTTAATCCACTTGACCATCACGACCGGACATAATGAGGTGATAGCCGAGGCTATTTGAACCACCCCACCGCCGGCACTCGGATAGTAATCTTGGGCATAGCATTTTACCAAATCACCTCATTCTTTGGGGCACACGTGAGGAACACAAATGCGAACAAGCCTGAATGGTCCCCAGGACAATATGCAACTGAAAACTCACACCCCAGAAGTGACTCGAACCCATATTCCCAGGAGCCACGCAACTGGTATGTACAAGACGCCTTAATCCACTTGACCATCATGACCGGACATAATGAGGTGATAGCCGAGGCTATTTGAACCACCCCACCGCCGGCACTCGGATAGTAATCTTGGGCATAGCATTTTACCAAATCACCTCATTCTTTGGGGCACACGTGAGGAACACAAATGCGAACAAGCCTGAATGGTCCCCAGGACAATATTCAACTGAAAACTCACACCCCAGAAGTGACTCGAACCCATACTCCCAGGAGCCACGCAACTGGTATGTACAAGACGCCTTAATCCACTTGACCATCACGACCGGACATAATGAGGTGATAGCCGAGGCTATTTGAACCACCCCACCGCCGGCACTCGGATAGTAATCTTGGGCATAGCATTTTACCAAATCACCTCATTCTTTGGGGCACACGTGAGGAACACAAATGCGAACAAGCCTGAATGGTCCCCAGGACAATATGCAATTGAAAACTCACACCCCAGAAGTGACTCGAACCCATACTCCCAGGAGCCACGCAACTGGTATGTACAAGACGCCTTAATCCACTTGACCATCACGACCAGACATAATGAGGTGATAGCCGAGGCTATTTGAACCACCCCACCGCCGGCACTCGGATAGTAATCTTGGGCATAGCATTTTACCAAATCACCTCATTCTTTGGGGCACACGTGAGGAACACAAATGCGAACAAGCCTGAATGGTCCCCAGGACAATATGCAACTGAAAACTCACACCCCAGAAGTGACTCGAACCCATACTCCCAGGAGCCACGCAACTGGTATGTACAAGACGCCTTAATCCACTTGACCATCACGACCGGACATAATGAGGTGATAGCCGAGGCTATTTGAACCACCCCACCGCCGGCACTCGGATAGTAATCTTGGGCATAGCATTTTACCAAATCACCTCATTCTTTGGGGCACACGTGAGGAACACAAATGCGAACAAGCCTGAATGGTCCCCAGGACAATATGCAACTGAAAACTCACACCCCAGAAGTGACTCGAACCCATACTCCCAGGAGCCACGCAACTGGTATGTACAAGACGCCTTAATCCACTTGACCATCACGACCGGACATAATGAGGTGATAGCTGAGGCTATTTGAACAACCCCACCGCCGGCACTCGGATAGTAATCTTGGGCATAGCATTTTACCATATCACCTCATTCTTTGGGGCACACGTGAGGAACACAAATGCGAACAAGCCTGAATGGTCCCCAGGACAATATGCAACTGAAAACTCACACCCCAGAAGTGACTCGAACCAATACTCCCAGGAGCCACGCAACTGGTATGTACAAGACGCCTTAATCCACTTGACCATCACGACCAGACATAATGAGGTGATAGCCGAGGCTATTTGAACCACCCCACCGCCGGCACTCGGATAGTAATCTTGGGCATAGCATTTTACCAAATCACCTCATTCTTTGGGGCAAACGAGAGGAACACAAATGCGAACAAGCCTGAATGGTCCCCAGGACAATATGCAACTGAAAACTCACACCCCAGAAGTGACTCGAACCCATACTCCCAGGAGCCACGCAACTGGTATGTACAAGACGCCTTAATCCACTTGACCATCACGACCGGACATAATGAGGTGATAGCCGAGGCTATTTGAACCACCCCACCGCCGGCACTCGGATAGTAATCTTGGGCATAGCATTTTACCAAATCACCTCATTCTTTGGGGCACACGTGAGGAACACAAATGCGAACAAGCCTGAATGGTCCCCAGGACAATATGCAACTGAAAACTCACACCCCAGAAGTGACTCGAACCCATACTCCCAGGAGCCACGCAACTGGTATGTACAAGATGCCTTAATCCACTTGACCATCACGACCGGACATAATGAGATGATAGCCGAGGCTATTTGAACCACCCCACCGCCGGCACTCGGATAGTAATCTTGGGCATAGCATTTTACCAAATCACCTCATTCTTTGGGGCACACGTGAGGAACACAAATGCGAAGAAGCCTGAATGGTCCCCAGGACAATATGCAACTGAAAACTCACACCCCAGAAGTGACTCGAACCCATACTCCCAGGAGCCACGCAACTGGTATGTACAAGACGCCTTAATCCACTTGACCATCACGACTGGACATAATGAGGTGATAGCCGAGGCTATTTGAACCACTCCACCGCCGGCACTCGGATAGTAATCTTGGGCATAGCATTTTACCAAATCACCTCATTCTTTGGGGCACACGTGAGGAACACAAATGCGAACAAGCCTGAATGGCCCCCAGGACAATATGCAACTGAAAACTCACACCCCAGAAGTGACTCGAACCCATACTCCCAGGAGCCACGCAACTGGTATGTACAAGACGCCTTAATCCACTTGACCATCACGACCGGACATAATGAGGTGATAGCCGAGGCTATTTGAACCACCCCACCGCCGGCACTCGGATAGTAATCTTGGGCATAGCATTTTACCAAATCACCTCATTCTTTGGGGCACACGTGAGGAACACAAATGCGAACAAGCCTGAATGGTCCCCAGGACAATATGCAACTGAAAACTCACACCCCAGAAGTGACTCGAACCCTTACTCCTAGGAGCTACGCAACTGGTATGTACAAGACGCCTTAATCCACTTGACCATCACGACCGGACATAATGAGGTGATAGCCGAGGCTATTTGAACCACCCCACCGCCGGCACTCAGATAGTAATCTTGGGCATAGCATTTTACCAAATCACCTCATTCTTTGGGGCACACGTGAGGAACACAAATGCGAACAAGCCTGAATGGTCCCCAGGACAATATGCAACTGAAAACTCACACCCCCAGAAGTGACTCGAACCCATACTCCCAGGAGCCACGCAACTGGTATGTACAAGACGCCTTAATCCACTTGACCATCACGACCGGACATAATGAGGTGATAGCCGAGGCTATTTGAACCACCCCACCGCCGGCACACGGATAGTAATCTTGGGCATAGCATTTTACCAAATCACCTCATTCTTTTGGGCACACGTGAGGAACACAAATGCGAACAAGCCTGAATGGTCCCCAGGACAATATGCAACTGAAAACTCACACCCCAGAAGTGAATCGAACCCATACTCCCAGGAGCCACGCAACTGGTATGTACAAGACGCCTTAATCCACTTGACCATCACGACCGGACATAATGAGGTGATAGCCGAGGCTATTTGAACCACCCCACCGCCGGCACTCGGATAGTAATCTTGGGCATAGCATTTTACCATATCACCTCATTCTTTGGGGCACACGTGAGGAACACAAATGCGAACAAGCCTGAATGGTCCCCAGGACAATATGCAACTGAAAACTCACACCCCAGAAGTGACTCGAACCAATACTCCCAGGAGCCACGCAACTGGTATGTACAAGACGCCTTAATCCACTTGACCATCACGACCAGACATAATGAGGTGATAGCCGAGGCTATTTGAACCACCCCACCGCCGGCACTCAGATAGTAATCTTGGGCATAGCATTTTACCAAATCAACCTCATTCTTTGGGGCAAACGTGAGGAACACAAATGCGAACAAGCCTGAATGGTCCCCAGGACAATATGCAACTGAAAACTCACACCCCAGAAGTGACTCGAACCCATACTCCCAGGAGCCACGCAACTGGTATGTACAAGACGCCTTAATCCACTTGACCATCACGACCGGACATAATGAGGTGATAGCCGAGGCTATTTGAACCACCCCACCGCCGGCACTCGGATAGTAATCTTGGGCATAGCATTTTACCAAATCATCTCATTCTTTGGGGCACACGTGAGGAACACAAATGCGAACAAGCCTGAATGGTCCCCAGGACAATATGCAACTGAAAACTCACACCCCAGAAGTGACTCGAACCCATACTCCCAGGAGCCACACAACTGGTATGTACAAGACGCCTTAATCCACTTGACCATCACGACCGGACATAATGAGGTGATAGCCGAGGCTATTTGAACCACCCCACCGCCGGCACTCGGATAGTAATCTTGGGCATAGCATTTTACCAAATCACCTCATTCTTTGGGGCACACGTGAGGAACACAAATGCGAACAAGCCTGAATGGTCCCCAGGACAATATGCAACTGAAAACTCACACCCCAGAAGTGACTCGAACCCATACTCCCAGGAGCCACGCAACTGGTATGTACAAGACGCCTTAATCCACTTGACCATCACGACCGGACATA
>NC_091157.1:25237857-25277275 GCF_040958095.1 Procambarus clarkii | reverse complement strand
GCACTCGGATAGTAATCTTGGGCATAGCATTTTACCAAATCACCTCATTCTTTGGGGCACACGTGATAAACACAAATGCGAACAAGCCTGAATGGTCCCCAGGACAATATGCAACTGAAAACTCACACCCCAGAAGTGACTCGAACCCATACTCCCAGGAGCCACGCAACTGGTATGTACAAGACGCCTTAATCCACTTGACCATCACGACCGGACATAATGAGGTGATAGCCGAGGCTATTTGAACCACCCCACCACCGGCACTCGGATAGTAATCTTGGGCATAGCATTTTACCAAATCACCTCATTCTTTAGGGCACACGTGAGGAACACAAATGCGAACAAGCCTGAATGGTCCCCAGGACAATATGCAACTGAAAACTCACACCCCAGAAGTGACTCGAACCCATACTCCCAGGAGCCACGCAACTGGTATGTACAAGACGCCTTAATCCACTTGACCATCACGACCGGACATAATGAGGTGATAGCCGAGGCTATTTGAACCACCCCACCGCCGGCACTCGGATAGTAATCTTGGGCATAGCATTTTACCAAATCACCTCATTCTTTGGGGCACATGTGAGGAACACAAATGCGAACAAGCCTGAATGGTCCCCAGGACAATATGCAACTGAAAACTCACACCCCAGAAGTGACTCGAACCCATACTCCCAGGAGCAACGCAACTGGTATGTACAAGACGCCTTAATCCACTTGACCATCACGACCGGACATAATGAGGTGATAGCCGAGGCTATTTGAACCACCCCACCGCCGGCACTCGGATAGTAATCTTGGGCATAGCATTTTACCAAATCACCTCATTCTTTGGGGCACACGTGAGGAACACAAATGCGAACTAGCCTGAATGGTCCCCAGGACAATATGCAACTGAAAACTCACACCCCAGAAGTGACTCGAACCCATACTCCCAGGAGCCACGCAACTGGTATGTACAAGACGCCTTAATCCACTTGACCATCACGACCGGACATAATGAGGTGATAGCCGAGGCTATTTGAACCACCCCACCGCCGGCACTCGGATAGTAATCTTGGGCATAGCATTTTACCAAATCACCTCATTCTTTGGGGCACACGTGAGGAACACAAATGCGAACAAGCCTGAATGGTCCCCAGGACAATATGCAACTGAAAACTCACACCCCAGAAGTGACTCAAACCCATACTTCCAGGAGCCACGCAACTGGTATGTACAAGACGCCTTAATCCACTTGACCATCACGACCGGACATAATGAGGTGATAGCCGAGGCTATTTGAACCACCCCACCGCCGGCACTCGGATAGTAATCTTGGGCATAGCATTTTACCAAATCACCTCATTCTTTGGGGCACACGTGAGGAACACAAATGCGAACAAGCCTGAATGGTCCCCAGGACAATATGCAACTGAAAACTCACACCCCAGAAGTGACTCGAACCCATACTCCCAGGAGCCACGCAACTGGTATGTACAAGACGCCTTAATCCACTTGACCATCACGACCGGACATAATGAGGTGATAGCTGAGGCTATTTGAACCACCCCACCGCCGGCACTCGGATAGTAATCTTGGGCTAGCATTTTACCAAATCACCTCATTCTTTGGGGCACACGTGAGGAACACAAATGCGAACAAGCCTGAATGGTCCCCAGGACAATATGCAACTGAAAACTCACACCCCAGAAGTGACTCGAACCCATACTCCCAGGAGCCACGCAACTGGTATGTACAAGACGCCTTAATCCACTTGACCATCACGACCGGACATAACGAGGTGATAGTCGAGGCTATTTGAACCACCCCACCGCCGGCACTCGGATAGTAATCTTGGGCATAGCATTTTACCAAATCACCTCATTCTTTGGGGCACACGTGAGGAACACAAATGCGAACAAGCCTGAATGGTCCCCAGGACAATATGCAACTGAAAACTCACACCCCAGAAGTGACTCGAACCCATACTCCCAGGAGCCACGCAACTGGTATGTACAAGACGCCTTAATCCACTTGACCATCACGACCAGACATAATGAGGTGATAGCCGAGGCTATTTGAACCACCCCACCGCCGGCACTCGGATAGTAATCTTGGGCATAGCATTTTACCAAATCACCTCATTCTTTAGGGCACACGTGAGGAACACAAATGCGAACAAGCCTGAATGGTCCCCAGGACAATATGCAACTGAAAACTCACACCCCAGAAGTGACTCGAACCCATACTCCCAGGAGCCACGCAACTGGTATGTACAAGACGCCTTAATCCACTTGACCATCACGACCGGACATAATGAGGTGATAGCCGAGGCTATTTGAACCACCCCACCGCCGGCACTCGGATAGTAATCTTGGGCATAGCATTTTACCAAATCACCTCATTCTTTGGGGCACATGTGAGGAACACAAATGCGAACAAGCCTGAATGGTCCCCAGGACAATATGCAACTGAAAACTCACACCCCAGAAGTGACTCGAACCCATACTCCCAGGAGCAACGCAACTGGTATGTACAAGACGCCTTAATCCACTTGACCATCACGACCGGACATAATGAGGTGATAGCCGAGGCTATTTGAACCACCCCACCGCCGGCACTCGGATAGTAATCTTGGGCATAGCATTTTACCAAATCACCTCATTCTTTGGGGCACACGTGAGGAACACAAATGCGAACAAGCCTGAATGGTCCCCAGGACAATATGCAACTGAAAACTCACACCCCAGAAGTGACTCGAACCCATACTCCCAGGAGCCACGCAACTGGTATGTACAAGACGCCTTAATCCACTTGACCATCACGACCAGACATAATGAGGTGATAGCCGAGGCTATTTGAACCACCCCACCGCCGGCACTCGGATAGTAATCTTGGGCATAGCATTTTACCAAATCACCTCATTCTTTAGGGCACACGTGAGGAACACAAATGCGAACAAGCCTGAATGGTCCCCAGGACAATATGCAACTGAAAACTCACACCCCAGAAGTGACTCGAACCCATACTCCCAGGAGCCACGCAACTGGTATGTACAAGACGCCTTAATCCACTTGACCATCACGACCGGACATAATGAGGTGATAGCCGAGGCTATTTGAACCACCCCACCGCCGGCACTCGGATAGTAATCTTGGGCATAGCATTTTACCAAATCACCTCATTCTTTGGGGCACATGTGAGGAACACAAATGCGAACAAGCCTGAATGGTCCCCAGGACAATATGCAACTGAAAACTCACACCCCAGAAGTGACTCGAACCCATACTCCCAGGAGCCACGCAACTGGTATGTACAAGACGCCTTAATCCACTTGACCATCACGACCGGACATAATGAGGTGATAGCCGAGGCTATTTGAACCACCCCACCGCCGGCACTCGGATAGTAATCTTGGGCATAGCATTTTACCAAATCACCTCATTCTTTGGGGCACACGTGAGGAACACAAATGCGAACAAGCCTGAATGGTCCCCAGGACAATATGCAACTGAAAACTCACACCCCAGAAGTGACTCGAACCCATACTCCCAGGAGCCACGCAACTGGTATGTACAAGACACCTTAATCCACTTGACCATCACGACCGGACATAATGAGGTGATAGCCGAGGCTATTTGAACCACCCCACCACCGGCACTCGGATAGTAATCTTGGGCATAGCATTTTACCAAATCACCTCATTCTTTAGGGCACACGTGAGGATCACAAATGCGAACAAGCCTGAATGGTCCTCAGGACAATATGCAACTGAAAACTCACACCCCAGAAGTGACTCGAACCCATACTCCCAGGAGCCACGCAACTGGTATGTACAAGACGCCTTAATCCACTTGACCATCACGACCGGACATAATGAGGTGATAGCTGAGGCTATTTGAACCACCCCACCGCCGGCACTCGGATAGTAATCTTGGGCATAGCATTTTACCAAATCACCTCATTCTTTGGGGCACACGTGAGGAACACAAATGCGAACAAGCCTGAATGGTCCCCAGGACAATATGCAACTGAAAACTCACACCCCAGAAGTGACTCAAACCCATACTTCCAGGAGCCACGCAACTGGTATGTACAAGACGCCTTAATCCACTTGACCATCACGACCGGACATAATGAGGTGATAGCCGAGGCTATTTGAACCACCCCACCGCCGGCACTCGGATAGTAATCTTGGGCATAGCATTTTACCAAATCACCTCATTCTTTGGGGCACACGTGAGGAACACAAATGCGAACAAGCCTGAATGGTCCCCAGGACAATATGCAACTGAAAACTCACACCCCAGAAGTGACTCGAACCCATACTCCCAGGAGCCACGCAACTGGTATGTACAAGACGCCTTAATCCACTTGACCATCACGACCGGACATAATGAGGTGATAGCTGAGGCTATTTGAACCACCCCACCGCCGGCACTCGGATAGTAATCTTGGGCTAGCATTTTACCAAATCACCTCATTCTTTGGGGCACACGTGAGGAACACAAATGCGAACAAGCCTGAATGGTCCCCAGGACAATATGCAACTGAAAACTCACACCCCAGAAGTGACTCGAACCCATACTCCCAGGAGCCACGCAACTGGTATGTACAAGACGCCTTAATCCACTTGACCATCACGACCGGACATAACGAGGTGATAGTCGAGGCTATTTGAACCACCCCACCGCCGGCACTCGGATAGTAATCTTGGGCATAGCATTTTACCAAATCACCTCATTCTTTGGGGCACACGTGAGGAACACAAATGCGAACAAGCCTGAATGGTCCCCAGGACAATATGCAACTGAAAACTCACACCCCAGAAGTGACTCGAACCCATACTCCCAGGAGCCACGCAACTGGTATGTACAAGACGCCTTAATCCACTTGACCATCACGACCAGACATAATGAGGTGATAGCCGAGGCTATTTGAACCACCCCACCGCCGGCACTCGGATAGTAATCTTGGGCATAGCATTTTACCAAATCACCTCATTCTTTGGGGCACACGTGAGGAACACAAATGTGAACAAGCTTGAATGGTCCCCAGGACAATATGCAACTGAAAACTCACACCCCAGAAGTGACTCGAACCCATACTCCCAGGAGCCACGTAACTGGTATGTACAAGACGCCTTAATCCACTTGACCGTCACGACCGGACATAATGAGGTGATAGCCGAGGCTATTTGAACCACCCCACCGCCGGCACTCGGATAGTAATCTTGGGCATAGCATTTTACCAAATCACCTCATTCTTTGGGGCACACGTGAGGAACACAAATGCGAACAAGCCTGAATGGTCCCCAGGACAATATGCAACTGAAAACTCACACCCCAGAAGTGACTCGAACCCATACTCCCAGGAGCCACGCAACTGGTATGTACAAGACGCCTTAATCCACTTGACCATCACGACCGGACATAATGAGGTGATAGCCGAGGCTATTTGAACCACCCCACCGCCGGCACTCGGATAGTAATCTTGGGCTAGCATTTTACCAAATCACCTCATTCTTTGGGGCACACGTGAGGAACACAAATGCGAACAAGCCTGAATGGTCCCCAGGACAATATGCAACTGAAAACTCACACCCCAGAAGTGACTCGAACCCATACTCCCAGGAGCCACGCAACTGGTATGTACAAGACGCCTTAATCCACTTGACCATCACGACCGGACATAATGAGGTGATAGTCGAGGCTATTTGAACCACCCCACCGCCGGCACTCGGATAGTAATCTTGGGCATAGCATTTTACCAAATCACCTCATTCTTTGGGGCACACGTGAAGAACACAAATGCGAACAAGCCTGAATGGTCCCCAGGACAATATGCAACTGAAAACTCACACCCCAGAAGTGACTCGAACCCATACTCCCAGGAGCCACGCAACTGGTATGTACAAGACGCCTTAATCCACTTGACCATCACGACCAGACATAATGAGGTGATAGCCGAGGCTATTTGAACCACCCCACCGCCGGCACTCAGATAGTAATCTTGGGCATAGCATTTTACCAAATCACCTCATTCTTTGGGGCACACGTGAGGAACACAAATGTGAACAAGCCTGAATGGTCCCCAGGACAATATGCAACTGAAAACTCACACCCCAGAAGTGACTCGAACCCATACTCCCAGGAGCCACGCAACTGGTATGTACAAGACGCCTTAATCCACTTGACCATCACGACCAGACATAATGAGGTGATAGCCGAGGCTATTTGAACCACCCCACCGCCGGCACTCGGATAGTAATCTTGGGCATAGCATTTTATCAAATCACCTCATTCTTTGGGGCACACGTGAGGAACACAAATGCGAACAAGCTTGAATGGTCCCCAGGACAATATGCAACTGAAAACTCACACCCCAGAAGTGACTCGAACCCATACTCCCAGGAGCCACGCAACTGGTATGTACAAGACGCCTTAATCCACTTGACCATCACGACCGGACATAATGAGGTGATAGCCGAGGCTATTTGAACCACCCCACCGCCGGCACTCGGATAGTAATCTTGGGCATAGCATTTTACCAAATCACCTCATTCTTTGGGGCACACGTGAGGAACACAAATGCGAACAAGCCTGAATGGTCCCCAGGACAATATGCAACTGAAAACTCACACCCCAGAAGTGACTCGAACCCATACTCCCAGGAGCCACGCAACTGGTATGTACAAGACGCCTTAATCCACTTGACCATCACGACCGGACATAATGAGGTGATAGCTGAGGCTATTTGAACCACCCCACCGCCGGCACTCGGATAGTAATCTTGGGCTAGCATTTTACCAAATCACCTCATTCTTTGGGGCACACGTGAGGAACACAAATGCGAACAAGCCTGAATGGTCCCCAGGACAATATGCAACTGAAAACTCACACCCCAGAAGTGACTCGAACCCATACTCCCAGGAGCCACGCAACTGGTATGTACAAGACGCCTTAATCCACTTGACCATCACGACCGGACATAACGAGGTGATAGTCGAGGCTATTTGAACCACCCCACCGCCGGCACTCGGATAGTAATCTTGGGCATAGCATTTTACCAAATCACCTCATTCTTTGGGGCACACGTGAGGAACACAAATGCGAACAAGCCTGAATGGTCCCCAGGACAATATGCAACTGAAAACTCACACCCCAGAAGTGACTCGAACCCATACTCCCAGGAGCCACGCAACTGGTATGTACAAGACGCCTTAATCCACTTGACCATCACGACCAGACATAATGAGGTGATAGCCGAGGCTATTTGAACCACCCCACCGCCGGCACTCGGATAGTAATCTTGGGCATAGCATTTTACCAAATCACCTCATTCTTTGGGGCACACGTGAGGAACACAAATGTGAACAAGCTTGAATGGTCCCCAGGACAATATGCAACTGAAAACTCACACCCCAGAAGTGACTCGAACCCATACTCCCAGGAGCCACGTAACTGGTATGTACAAGACGCCTTAATCCACTTGACCGTCACGACCGGACATAATGAGGTGATAGCCGAGGCTATTTGAACCACCCCACCGCCGGCACTCGGATAGTAATCTTGGGCATAGCATTTTACCAAATCACCTCATTCTTTGGGGCACACGTGAGGAACACAAATGCGAACAAGCCTGAATGGTCCCCAGGACAATATGCAACTGAAAACTCACACCCCAGAAGTGACTCGAACCCATACTCCCAGGAGCCACGCAACTGGTATGTACAAGACGCCTTAATCCACTTGACCATCACGACCGGACATAATGAGGTGATAGCCGAGGCTATTTGAACCACCCCACCGCCGGCACTCGGATAGTAATCTTGGGCTAGCATTTTACCAAATCACCTCATTCTTTGGGGCACACGTGAGGAACACAAATGCGAACAAGCCTGAATGGTCCCCAGGACAATATGCAACTGAAAACTCACACCCCAGAAGTGACTCGAACCCATACTCCCAGGAGCCACGCAACTGGTATGTACAAGACGCCTTAATCCACTTGACCATCACGACCGGACATAATGAGGTGATAGTCGAGGCTATTTGAACCACCCCACCGCCGGCACTCGGATAGTAATCTTGGGCATAGCATTTTACCAAATCACCTCATTCTTTGGGGCACACGTGAAGAACACAAATGCGAACAAGCCTGAATGGTCCCCAGGACAATATGCAACTGAAAACTCACACCCCAGAAGTGACTCGAACCCATACTCCCAGGAGCCACGCAACTGGTATGTACAAGACGCCTTAATCCACTTGACCATCACGACCAGACATAATGAGGTGATAGCCGAGGCTATTTGAACCACCCCACCGCCGGCACTCAGATAGTAATCTTGGGCATAGCATTTTACCAAATCACCTCATTCTTTGGGGCACACGTGAGGAACACAAATGTGAACAAGCCTGAATGGTCCCCAGGACAATATGCAACTGAAAACTCACACCCCAGAAGTGACTCGAACCCATACTCCCAGGAGCCACGCAACTGGTATGTACAAGACGCCTTAATCCACTTGACCATCACGACCAGACATAATGAGGTGATAGCCGAGGCTATTTGAACCACCCCACCGCCGGCACTCGGATAGTAATCTTGGGCATAGCATTTTATCAAATCACCTCATTCTTTGGGGCACACGTGAGGAACACAAATGCGAACAAGCTTGAATGGTCCCCAGGACAATATGCAACTGAAAACTCACACCCCAGAAGTGACTCGAACCCATACTCCCAGGAGCCACGCAACTGGTATGTACAAGACGCCTTAATCCACTTGACCATCACGACCGGACATAATGAGGTGATAGCCGAGGCTATTTGAACCACCCCACCGCCGGCACTCGGATAGTAATCTTGGGCATAGCATTTTACCAAATCACCTCATTCTTTGGGGCACACGTGAGGAACACAAATGCGAACAAGCCTGAATGGTCCCCAGGACAATATGCAACTGAAAACTCACATCCCAGAAGTGACTCGAACCCATACTCCCAGGAGCCACGCAACTGGTATGTACAAGACGCCTTAATCCACTTGACCATCACGACCGGACATAATGAGGTGATAGCCGAGGCTATTTGAACCACCCCACCGCCGGCACTCGGATAGTAATCTTGGGCATAGCATTTTACCAAATCACCTCATTCTTTGGGGCACACGTGAGGAACACAAATGCGAACAAGCCTGAATGGTCCCCAGGACAATATGCAACTGAAAACTCACACCCCAGAAGTGACTCGAACCCATACTCCCAGGAGCCACGCAACTGGTACGTACAAGACGCCTTAATCCACTTGACCATCACGACCGGACATAATGAGGTGATAGCCGAGGCTATTTGAACCACCCCACCACCGGCACTCGGATAGTAATCTTGGGCATAGCATTTTACCAAATCACCTCATTCTTTAGGGCACACGTGAGGAACACAAATGCGAACAAGCCTGAATGGTCCCCAGGACAATATGCAACTGAAAACTCACACCCCAGAAGTGACTCGAACCCATACTCCCAGGAGCCACGCAACTGGTATGTACAAGACGCCTTAATCCACTTGACCATCACGACCGGACATAATGAGGTGATAGCCGAGGCTATTTGAACCACCCCACCGCCGGCACTCGGATAGTAATCTTGGGCATAGCATTTTACCAAATCACCTCATTCTTTGGGGCACATGTGAGGAACACAAATGCGAACAAGCCTGAATGGTCCCCAGGACAATATGCAACTGAAAACTCACACCCCAGAAGTGACTCGAACCCATACTCCCAGGAGCAACGCAACTGGTATGTACAAGACGCCTCAATCCACTTGACCATCACGACCGGACATAATGAGGTGATAGCCGAGGCTATTTGAACCACCCCACCGCCGGCACTCGGATAGTAATCTTGGGCATAGCATTTTACCAAATCACCTCATTCTTTGGGGCACACGTGAGGAACACAAATGCGAACTAGCCTGAATGGTCCCCAGGACAATATGCAACTGAAAACTCACACCCCAGAAGTGACTCGAACCCATACTCCCAGGAGCCACGCAACTGGTATGTACAAGACGCCTTAATCCACTTGACCATCACGACCGGACATAATGAGGTGATAGCCGAGGCTATTTGAACCACCCCACCGCCGGCACTCGGATAGTAATCTTGGGCATAGCATTTTACCAAATCACCTCATTCTTTGGGGCACACGTGAGGAACACAAATGCGAACAAGCCTGAATGGTCCCCAGGACAATATGCAACTGAAAACTCACACCCCAGAAGTGACTCGAACCCATACTCCCAGGAGCCACGCAACTGGTATGTACAAGACGCCTTAATCCACTTGACCATCACGACCGGACATAATGAGGTGATAGCCGAGGCTATTTGAACCACCCCACCACCGGCACTCGGATAGTAATCTTTGGCATAGCATTTTACCAAATCACCTCATTCTTTAGGGCACACGTGAGGATCACAAATGCGAACAAGCCTGAATGGTCCCCAGGACAATATGCAACTGAAAACTCACACCCCAGAAGTGACTCGAACTTATACTCCCAGGAGCCACGCAACTGGTATGTACAAGACGCCTTAATCCACTTGACCATCACGACCGGACATAATGAGGTGATAGCCGAGGCTATTTGAACCACCCCACCGCCGGCACTCGGATAGTAATCTTGGGCATAGCATTTTACCAAATCACCTCATTCTTTGGGGCACATGTGAGGAACACAAATGCGAACAAGCCTGAATGGTCCCCAGGACAATATGCAACTGAAAACTCACACCCCAGAAGTGACTCGAACCCATACTCCCAGGAGCCACGCAACTGGTATGTACAAGACGCCTTAATCCACTTGACCATCACGACCGGACATAATGAGGTGATAGCCGAGGCTATTTGAACCACCCCACCGCCAGCACTCGGATAGTAATCTTGGGCATAGCATTTTACCAAATCACCTCATTCTTTGGGGCACACGTGAGGAACACAAATGCGAACAAGCCTGAATGGTCCCCAGGACAATATGCAACTGAAAACTCACACCCCAGAAGTGACTCGAACCCATACTCCCAGGAGCCACACAACTGGTATGTACAAGACGCCTTAATCCACTTGACCATCACGACCGGACATAATGAGGTGATAGCCGAGGCTATTTGAACCACCCCACCGCCGGCACTCGGATAGTAATCTTGGGCATAGCATTTTACCAAATCACCTCATTCTTTGGGGCACACATGAGGAACACAAATGCGAACAAGCCTGAATGGTCCCCAGGACAATATGCAACTGAAAACTCACACCCCAGAAGTGACTCGAACCCATACTCCCAGGAGCCACGCAACTGGTATGTACAAGACGCCTTAATCCACTTGACCATCACGACCGGACATAATGAGGTGATAGCCGAGGCTATTTGAACCACCCCACCGCCGGCACTCGGATAGTAATCTTGGGCATAGCATTTTACCAAATCACCTCATTCTTTGGGGCACACGTGAGGAACACAAATGCGAACAAGCCTGAATGGTCCCCAGGACAATATGCAACTGAAAACTCACACCCCAGAAGTGACTCGAACCCATACTCCCAGGAGCCACGCAACTGGTATGTACAAGACGCCTTAATCCACTTGACCATCACGACCAGACATAATGAGGTGATAGCCGAGGCTATTTGAACCACCCCACCGCCGGCACTCAGATAGTAATCTTGGGCATAGCATTTTACCAAATCACCTCATTCTTTGGGGCACACGTGAGGAACACAAATGCGAACAAGCCTGAATGGTCCCCAGGACAATATGCAACTGAAAACTCACACCCCAGAAGTGACTCGAACCCATACTCCCAGGAGCAACGCAACTGGTATGTACAAGACGCCTTAATCCACTTGACCATCACGACCGGACATAATGAGGTGATAGCCGAGGCTATTTGAACCACCCCACCGCCGGCACTCGGATAGTAATCTTGGGCATAGCATTTTACCAAATCACCTCATTCTTTGGGGCACACGTGAGGAACACAAATGCGAACTAGCCTGAATGGTCCCCAGGACAATATGCAACTGAAAACTCACACCCCAGAAGTGACTCGAACCCATACTCCCAGGAGCCACGCAACTGGTATGTACAAGACGCCTTAATCCACTTGACCATCACGACCGGACATAATGAGGTGATAGCCGAGGCTATTTGAACCACCCCACCGCCGGCACTCGGATAGTAATCTTGGGCATAGCATTTTACCAAATCACCTCATTCTTTGGGGCACACGTGAGGAACACAAATGCGAACAAGCCTGAATGGTCCCCAGGACAATATGCAACTGAAAACTCACACCCCAGAAGTGACTCGAACCCATACTCCCAGGAGCCACGCAACTGGTATGTACAAGACGCCTTAATCCACTTGACCATCACGACCAAACATAATGAGGTGATAGCCGAGGCTATTTGAACCACCCCACCGCCGGCACTCGGATAGTAATCTTGGGCATAGCATTTTACCAAATCACCTCATTCTTTGGGGCACACGTGAGGAACACAAATGCGAACAAGCCTGAATGGTCCCCAGGACAATATGCAACTGAAAACTCACACCCCAGAAGTGACTCGAACCCATACTCCCAGGAGCCACGCAACTGGTATGTACAAGACGCCTTAATCCACTTGACCATCACGACCAGACATAATGAGGTGATAGCCGAGGCTATTTGAACCACCCCACCGCCGGCACTCGGATAGTAATCTTGGGCATAGCATTTTACCAAATCACCTCATTCTTTGGGGCACACGTGAGGAACACAAATGCGAACAAGCCTGAATGGTCCCCAGGACAATATGCAACTGAAAACTCACACCCCAGAAGTGACTCGAACCCATACTCCCAGGAGCCACGCAACTGGTATGTACAAGACGCCTTAATCCACTTGACCATCACGACCGGACATAATGAGGTGATAGCCGAGGCTATTTGAACCACCCCACCGCCGGCACTCGGATAGTAATCTTGGGCATAGCATTTTACCAAATCACCTCATTCTTTGGGGCACACGTGAGGAACACAAATGCGAACAAGCCTGAATGGTCCCCAGGACAATATGCAACTGAAAACTCACACCCCAGAAGTGACTCGAACCCATACTCCCAGGAGCCACGCAACTGGTATGTACAAGACGCCTTAATCCACTTGACCATCACGACCGGACATAATGAGGTGATAGCCGAGGCTATTTGAACCACCCCACCGCCGGCACTCGGATAGTAATCTTGGGCATAGCATTTTACCAAATCACCTCATTCTTTGGGGCACACGTGAGGAACACAAATGCGAACAAGCCTGAATGGTCCCCAGGACAATATGCAACTGAAAACTCACACCCCAGAAGTGACTCGAACCCATACTCCCAGGAGCCACGCAACTGGTATGTACAAGACGCCTTAATCCACTTGACCATCACGACCGGACATAATGAGGTGATAGCCGAGGCTATTTAAACCACCCCACCGCCGGCACTCGGATAGTAATCTTGGGCATAGCATTTTACCAAATCACCTCATTCTTTGGGGCACACGTGAGGAACACAAATGCGAACAAGCCTGAATGGTCCCTAGGACAATATGCAACTGAAAACTCACACCCCAGAAGTGACTCGAACCCATACTCCCAGGAGCCACGCAACTGGTATGTACAAGACGCCTTAATCCACTTGACCATCACGACCGGACATAATGAGGTGATAGCCGAGGCTATTTGAACCACCCCACCGCCGGCACTCGGATAGTAATCTTGGGCATAGCATTTTACCAAATCACCTCATTCTTTGGGGCACACGTGATGAACACAAATGCGAACAAGCCTGAATGGTTCCCAGGACAATATGCAACTGAAAACTCACACCCCAGAAGTGACTCGAACCCATACTCCCAGGAGCCACGCAACTGGTATGTACAAGACGCCTTAATCCACTTGACCATCACGACCGGACATAATGAGGTGATAGCCGAGGCTATTTGAACCACCCCACCGCCGGCACTCGGATAGTAATCTTGGTCATAGCATTTTACCAAATCACCTCATTCTTTGGGGCACACGTGAGGAACACAAATGCGAACAAGCCTGAATGGTCCCCAGGACAATATGCAACTGAAAACTCACACCCCTGAAGTGACTCGAACCCATACTCCCAGGAGCCACGCAACTGGTATGTACAAGACGCCTTAATCCACTTGACCATCACGACCAGACATAATGAGGTGATAGCCGAGGCTATTTGAACCACCCCACCGCCGGCACTCGGATAGTAATCTTGGGCATAGCATTTTACCAAATCACCTCATTCTTTGGGGCACACGTGAGGAACACAAATGCGAACAAGCCTGAATGGTCCCCAGGACAATATGCAACTGAAAACTCACACCCCAGAAGTGACTCGAACCCATACTCCCAGGAGCCACGCAACTGGTATGTACAAGACGCCTTAATCCACTTGACCATCACGACCGGACATAATGAGGTGATAGCCGAGGCTATTTGAACCACCCCACCGCCGGCACTCGGATAGTAATCTTGGGCATAGCATTTTACCAAATCACCTCATTCTTTGGGGCACACGTGAGGAACACAAATGCGAACAAGCCTGAATGGTCCCCAGGACAATATGCAACTGAAAACTCACACCCCAGAAGTGACTCGAACCCATACTCCCAGGAGCCACGCATCTGGTATGTACAAGACGCCTTAATCCACTTGACCATCACGACCGGACATAATGAGGTGATAGCCGAGGCTATTTGAACCACCCCACCGCCGGCACTCGGATAGTAATCTTGGGCATAGCATTTTACCAAATCACCTCATTCTTTGGGGCACACGTGAGGAACACAAATGCGAACAAGCCTGAATGGTCCCCAGGACAATATGCAACTGAAAACTCACACCCCAGAAGTGACTCGAACCCATACTCCCAGGAGCCACGCAACTGGTATGTACAAGACGCCTTAATCCACTTGACCATCACGACCGGACATAATGAGGTGATAGCCGAGGCTATTTGAACCACCCCACCGCCGGCACTCGGATAGTAATCTTGGGCATAGCATTTTACCAAATCACCTCATTCTTTGGGGCACACGTGAGGAACACAAATGCGAACAAGCCTGAATGGTCCCCAGGACAATATGCAACTGAAAACTCACACCCCAGAAGTGACTCGAACCCATACTCCCAGGAGCCACGCAACTGGTATGTACAAGACGCCTTAATCCACTTGACCATCACGACCGGACATAATGAGGTGATAGCCGAGGCTATTTGAACCACCCCACCGCCGGCACTCGGATAGTAATCTTGGGCATAGCATTTTACCAAATCACCTCATTCTTTGGGGCACACGTGAGGAACACAAATGCGAACAAGCCTGAATGGTCCCCAGGACAATATGCAACTGAAAACTCACACCCCAGAAGTGACTCGAACCCATACTCCCAGGAGCCACGCAACTGGTATGTACAAGACGCCTTAATCCACTTGACCATCACGACCGGACATAATGAGGTGATAGCCGAGGCTATTTGAACCACCCCACCGCCGGCACTCGGATAGTAATCTTGGGCATAGCATTTTACCAAATCACCTCATTCTTTGGGGCACACGTGAGGAACACAAATGCGAACAAGCCTGAATGGTCCCCAGGACAATATGCAACTGAAAACTCACACCCCAGAAGTGACTCGAACCCATACTCCCAGGAGCCACGCAACTGGTATGTACAAGACGCCTTAATCCACTTGACCATCACGACCAGACATAATGAGGTGATAGCCGAGGCTATTTGAACCACCCCACAGCCGGCACTCGGATAGTAATCTTGGGCATAGCATTTTACCAAATCACCTCATTCTTTGGGGCACACGTGAGGAACACAAATGCGAACAAGCCTGAATGGTCCCCAGGACAATATGCAACTGAAAACTCACACCCCAGAAGTGACTCGAACCCATACTCCCAGGAGCCACGCAACTGGTATGTACAAGACGCCTTAATCCACTTGACCATCACGACCGGACATAATGAGGTGATAGCCGAGGCTATTTGAACCACCCCACCGCCGGCACTCGGATAGTAATCTTGGGCATAGCATTTTACCAAATCACCTCATTCTTTGGGGCACACGTGAGGAACACAAATGCGAACAAGCCTGAATGGTCCCCAGGACAATATGCAACTGAAAACTCACACCCCAGAAGTGACTCGAACCCATACTCCCAGGAGCCACACAACTGGTATGTACAAGACGCCTTAATCCACTTGACCATCACGACCGGACATAATGAGGTGATAGCCGAGGCTATTTGAACCACCCCACCGCCGGCACTCGGATAGTAATCTTGGGCATAGCATTTTTCCAAATCACCTCGTTCTTTGGGGCACACGTGAGGAACACAAATGCGTGAGTGTAGCCACCAGACACCCTGTAGTGTGAGTGTAGCCACCAGGCACCCTGTAGTGTGAGTGTAGCCACCAGACACCCTGTAGTGTGAGTGTAGCCACCAGACACGCTGTAGTGTGAGTGTAGCCACCAGACACCCTGTAGTGTGAGTGTAGCCACCTGGCACCCTGTAGTGTGAGTGTAGCCACCAGACACCCTGTAGTGTGAGTGTAGCCACCAGACACCCTGTAGTGTGAGTGTAGCCACCAGACACCCTGTAGTGTGAGTGTAGCCACCAGGCACCCTGTGGTGTGTGAGTGTAGCCACCAGGCACCCTGTGGTGTGTGAGTGTAGCCACCAGGCACCCTGTAGTGTGAGTGTAGCCACCAGACACCCTGTAGTGTGAGTGTAGCCACCAGACACCCTGTAGTGTGAGTGTAGCCACCAGGCACCCTGTAGTGTGAGTGTAGCCACCAGACACCCTGTAGTGTGAGTGTAGCCACCAGACACCCTGTAGTGTTAGTGTAGCCACCAGGCACCCTGTAGTGTGTGTGTAACCACCAGACACCCTGTAGTGTGAGTGTAGCCACCAGGCACCCTGTAGTGTGTGTGTAACCACCAGACACCCTGTAGTGTGTGTGTGTAGCCACCAGACACCCTGTAGTGTGTGTGTGTAGCCACCAGACACCCTGTAGTGTGTGTGTGTAACCACCAGACACCCTGTAGTGTGTGTGTGTAGCCACCAGACACCCTGTAGTGTGTGTGTGTAGCCACCAGACACCCTGTAGTGTGTGTGTGTGTAGCCACCAGACACCCTGTAGTGTGTGTGTAGCCACCAGACAACCTGTAGTGTGTGTGTGTAGCCACCAGACACCCTGTAGTGTGAGTGTAGCCACCAGACACCCTGTAGTGTGTGTGTGTAGCCACCAGGCACCCTGTAGTGTGTATGTGTAGCCACCAGACACCCTGTAGTGTGTATGTGTAGCCACCAGACACCCTGTAGTGTGTGTGTAGCCACCAGACACCCTGTAGTGTGAGCGTAGCCACCAGACACCCTGTAGTGTGTGTGTAGCCACCAGACATCCTGTAGTGTGAGTGTAGCCACCAGGCACCCTGTAGTGTGTGTGTGTAGCCACCAGGCACCCTGTAGTGTGTATGTGTAGCCACCAGACACCCTGTAGTGTGTATGTGTAGCCACCAGACACCCTGTAGTGTGTGTGTAGCCACCAGACACCCTGTAGTGTGTGTGTAACCACCAGACACCCTGTAGTGTGAGTGTAGCCACCAGACACCCTGTAGTGTGTGTGTAGCCACCAGGCACCCTGTAGTGTGTGTGTAGCCACCAGACACCCTGTAGTGTGTGTGTAGCCACCAGACACCCTGTAGTGTGTATGTGTAGCCACCAGACACCCTGTAGTGTGTGTGTGTAGCCACCAGACACCCTGTAGTGTGAGTGTAGCCACCAGGCACCCTGTAGTGTGTGTGTAGCCATCAGTCACCCTGTAATGTGTGTGTAGCCATCAGACACCCTGTAATGTGTGTGTAGCCACCAGACACTCTGTAGTGTGAGTGTAGCCACCAGGCACCCTGTAGTGTGAGTGTAGCCACCAGACACCCCTGTAGTGTGTGTGTAGCCACCAGACACCCTGTAGTGTGTGTGTAGCCACCAGGCACCCTGTAGTGTGTGTGTGTAGCCACCAGACACCCTGTAATGTGTGTGTAGCCACCAGACACTCTGTAGTGTGAGTGTAGCCACCAGGCACCCTGTAGTGTGAGTGTAGCCACCAGGCACCCTGTAGTGTGTGTGTAGCCACCAGACACTCTGTAGTGTGTGTGTGTAGCCACCAGACACTCTGTAGAGTGTGTGTAGCCACCAGACACCCTGTAGTGTGTGAGTGTGTAGCTACCAGACACCCTGTAGTGTGTGTGTGTAGCCACCAGGCACCATGTAGTGTGTGTGTAGCCACCAGACACTCTGTAGAGTGTGTGTAGCCACCAGACACCCTGTAGTGTGTGAGTGTGTAGCTACCAGACACCCTGTAGTGTGTGTGTGTAGCCACCAGGCACCCTGTAGTGTGTGTGTGTAGCCACCAGACACCCTGTAGTGTGTGTGTAGCCACCAGACACCCTGTAGTGTGTGTGTAGCCACCAGACACCCTGTAGTGTGTGTGTGTAACCACCAGACACTCTGTAGTGTGTGAGTGTAGCCACCAGACACCCTGTAGTGTGTGTGTAGCCACCAGGCACCCTGTAGTGTGTGAGTGTAGCCACCAGACACTCTGTAGTGTGTGTGTAGCCACCAGACACCCTGTAGTGTGTGTGTGTAGCCACCAGGCACCCTGTAGTGTGTTGGTAGCCACCAGACACCCTGTAGTGTGTGTGTGTAGCCACCAGGCACCATGGTGTGTGTTGGTAGCCACCAGACACTCTGTAGTGTGTGTGTGTAGCCACCAGACACTCTGTAGTGTGTGTGTAGCCACCAGACACCCTGTAGTGTGTGAGTGTGTAGCTACCAGACACCCTGTAGTGTGTGTGTGTAGCCACCAGGCACCATGTAGTGTGTGTGTAGCCACCAGACACTCTGTAGTGTGTGTGTAGCCACCAGACACCCTGTAGTGTGTGTGTAGCCACCAGATAGCCATATAGAATGGTTGTAACCATCAGGCCCATCTTACTGTGTTCCAATGTCTGCTAAAGCCATGGACTGAGCAGAGTTCACTGTAACATTGCCGGGGAATGTTTGTGAAAAACTTTCCACGACTGACTTTGTGGGGAGAAGCAGGAGGAACCTGGTGTGTGGTCGCTCTTGGCACAACCAGCGCAATGTTGTAGTCTTGCCCGCTCCAGCAATGGCGTCAATCTTCACAACCTGGACAATAATTATAACATCATTCACAAACTGGACAACCAACTATAATATAATTTACAACCTGGATAGCTATTATACCATCTTTCAGACCCTGGACAACAAATCATAATATAGTTTACAACTTGGACAACGAGTTAAAACAATTCACAACCCGTATAGCAATTATATCATCCCTCAAAATCCAATCAATTATATTGTAACACCGTAAAGGTGTTTGGTTTAGTTTTATTTAAAAATATATAAAGTTCATGAGTCACAGACAAGGATTTGAGAGGCGCCAGTTTGGTCGGCCTGAGTCTCACACCTCTAAGCGTTAATGACCCCAAGTGACCTGAGGTCAGATCATGCGAATTTCACCTTGCTTCTGCTAATCTGATAATTGTCCTTCAAACATGCCGACGTTTAAGGAGTGGCTTGGTAGAGTGCCTGAGGCTATCCACTTGTGGGCGGAGTTAGCTACTAGGTTCCCCAATATATACTTGGAGAGCAGAGCATAGATAGAATAGGAGCCAGCCAGCAGGGCAGAGAAGAAGACAGCCTAACAAGGGAGGCTGTCAGCCGGTAGGGCGGGACAGTCTCAGTCAACTGCAGACACCCCCCCCCCCTCCCTCTCTATCCAGCTATAGGCAGACACTTGGTGAGTTGAACATTAAGGTGACTTGGTCATGTTTACAAGGGTTTTGTGAGGATCAGGGGCAGTCAAATTGTAGGGTACTCGAAATCTTGGATGATGACTCACTTTGCACTTTGTATCTTGAACATTAAGTTGAATGGCTTAAATTATGATACTCATGATGAAAAATATAATTGATGAATTTATTATTTAAATGGTCTTTAACTTTGTTCCCTAGAGTTTTTGAGTTGAGGTGAGAAAGCCTCTGCGGTTACTGGGTTCATGATTTTAATGAGTACATGATACAGATGGAACAGACTAATAATGACCTCTTGATAACATCCTTGAGAATATGAGAATATTGTGGTACAGACAAGTTCCATTCCTTGTCTTGTATGTAATGGTCTTGAATGGATGGTGGCAGCATTTCTTCTTCTATCTACTCTTCTACTTCTACTATCTACTTTTCTACTTCTACCTATCTACCTCCCTCCACCCTTCCTCTAGACTCTCCCTTTCAACTGACGACCCTCCTCGCTCCTCCCACCTCTCTCACCCCAAACCCTCACTAATTACGTCATTATTCATCTCTTCCCTTTCGTTTCTCTTATACGTTTGTGGCAGTGAAATGTATTCTAGAGTTCTCTAGAGTTTCGGGTAGCTTATCAAGTTACGGCACCTTGTAGTACCCATACCTAGGTAGTCAAATACCTAGGTTACAAGGTGTTGAACGAGAGAGGTTGCCGTAGGAACTCTGGGAGTGCTCTAGAATAGTTAGCTAACTGAGGACGGGATAACGGACTAGAAAGAGCTGTTTTCCCCGGCCTCGTTAGTTAACTGGGGATGTGGAATAATGGACAAGAGAGAGCTATTTCCCCCACCCCCCGTTACAATGGTGGCAGCGGTGTTGAACAATGTTTATGGTAGCTGGTGTTCATTTAACATTGTTCAGTCCCACGTGTCTTTTGCCGCTCAGGCGCTATCAGGGAGATCTTGACAGGTGTTTAATATTCGCGAGTTAGCGAGTTTTTCAGGTTAGGAGATTGTGATTCTCTGGCGATGTGTTGTAGTGATTTTGGAAGTTTTGTGAAGTTCTGGGAATGTTCACCAGAACTTGCATGTGTAGTGATTTATGTTAGTGATAATATTTGGCGATTTGGGAACTTAGCGGTTGGTGGTAGTGCAGGTCAGCTGAGTGTGACAGGTGACCTCGCATGTCCCAGGGGGACACCCAGCCTCCGCTGGTTGCCAGGTCAGTTGGGGAGTGGCAGGTGAAGTTCTTAAGTAGTTTTAAGTGGTGGTTCTGCTCAGATTATTGCAATCGACTGTTTTCTCCATTTGAACGCAATAACCCGAGGTGTACTGGTATTTGTACAGCATGCTAGGGGAAGGCTTGGTATGTCAGTAGACTTCATGTTGGGGACGCTCGACGTTAGATAGTCTGGTCACAGGGGTGGCAAAAGTTTGGAGTTGTGAACCCGCGGAGAAGCGAGGGAAATACTCTGGGTCACGTAGGTGGCTGTAGGTTAAGGGTGGGAGTAACGGCTATTTAAGTATGTAAGATTAGGAACGGTATAGTTAAGTTAGGCTAGTGTTTTGTCTCTATTAGTATTGATATTTTTTGTGGAGATTCGTTTAGTGACAAGTTAAAAGTAGTGACTACCTTATTCTCTCTTCTCTCAACTTTACTCTGTCACTATTTTATGTTCCACCAAGTCAGTATCACTCAGTGTTAATTGGATTATTAAAATTTAAGTGTAGTCATTGCCAGGAGGAGAGCGTTATGATTGGACTGTGTGAACCCTATACAAACTACAGGGTCACACAACATTTTGGAACACGGGTATTGTTGCCTTTATGTTCATTCCCAGGTTGGAGCCAGAAGAGAGGCGCACATATACAGAAGAGGGAGACGGATGCTTTGTACCACACTCACGGGCGTTTATCACCACCACCACGACCAGCCCCTACCTGGATGTCATGGCTCCACCACCACCACCATCACCCCAGGGGACCCCCAAGATGCAGCCCTCTCGGTCGGTTAAAATGGTCTACCCATTGGACCCTAGGACGGACAGACCCCAGTGGACCCCAGGACGGACGGACCTCTGTTGACGTTCCAGTAGACCCCAAGTCGGACGGACCCCAGGTCGTTCTGCAGACGACCCCAGACGACCCAGTAAAGATGGAAGTGGAGCAACAACGACTCCAGTCTGTCCCACCAACATCGGTCTACCCAGGATGGACCCCAGGACGAACGGACCCCAATGGACCCCAGGTCGCTTGTCAAAGACCCATGGGAGGAGGAAGAGAGAAGAAAGAAGAGAGAAGAAAGAAGAGGAGAAGATAAGACCAAGCTGAGTGAGACACGATGCCTAGTGTCCCTTGCTGGTGTCAGCATCATTGCATGGAGCGTAATTGCAAGACAGGATCGTTTGCCTTAACTGGCCGCCCCTCCTGCAAGCATGTTGCTCTGTTGAGTGATCCCTCCTGTGTCGTGCGGACTTGATGTGGCTGTCAGAAGTGGCTCTCTGAAGGAGGCGTACTGGAGCAGCAGGGAGGAAAGAAGTAGGATGGGATTTCTACGGTGGCAACTATATGGAGGTCTTGAAACTTGTAGTCCCTATAGCTGTGAAGAACCCAACATATGTCTCTCATGGTGATTGACGTAGGGCCAATTACAGATCAGCTGGGACAACCGAATTCCACGGTCCTGTGCGCAGTGCAAGAAGTAACGGCTTTCAGGTTGGCCAAGAGTTGTTGTGCGTTAACGACGAAGAAGCGACGGAGGCAGTTGTGTTGAAGAAATGTGGTACAGGACTATCTACAAGACCAAGCAGTGACGTCGCCCAGCCAGAGACAATGGACGTCTGTCTACATATTTCATTTTTAGAGTAGGATGATGTATATTTGTTTAGCTAGGATGTATTTTTTTCCGTTAATAAAGTTGTCGCACACAGCTAGCTTGTTTTAGCAGTGTTGCAAAAACTTTATTTTCGGGGAGAAGGGGAGATGTAACACCGTAAAGGTGTTTGGTTTAGTTTTATTTAAAAATATATATAGTTCATGAGTCACAGACAAGGATTTGAGAGGCGCCAGTTTGGTCGGCCTGAGTCTCACACCTCTAAGCGTTAATGACCCCAAGTGACCTGAGGTCAGATCATGCGAATTTCACCTTGCTTCTGCTAATCTGATAATTGTCCTTCAAACATGCCGACGTTTAAGGAGTGGCTTGGTAGAGTGCCTGAGGCTATCCACTTGTGGGCGGAGTTAGCTACTAGGTTCCCCAATATATACTTGGAGAGCAGAGCATAGATAGAATAGGAGCCAGCCAGCAGGGCAGAAAAGAAGACAGCCTAACCAGGGAGGCTGTCAGCCGGTAGGGCGGGACAGTCTCTGTCAACTGCAGACACCCCCCCCCCCCTCCCTCTCTATCCAGCTATAGGCAGACACTTGGTGAGTTGAACATTAAGGTGACTTGGTCATGTTTACAAGGGTTTTGTGAGGATCAGGGGCAGTCAAATTGTAGGGTACTCAAAATCTTGGATGATGACTCACTTTGCACTTTGTATCTTGAACATTAAGTTGAATGGCTTAAATTATGATACTCATGATGAAAAATATAATTGATGAATTTATTATTTAAATGGTCTTTAACTTTGTTCCCTAGAGTTTTTGAGTTGATGTGAGAAAGCCTCTGCGGTTACTGGGTTCATGATTTTAATGAGTACATGATACAGATGGAACAGACTAATAATGACTTCTTTATAATATCCTTGAGAATATGAGAATATTGTGGTACAGACAAGTTCCATTCCTTGTCTTGTATGTAATGGTCTTGAATGGATGGTGGCAGCATTTCTTCTTTACCTATCTACCCTTCTACCTCTTCCACTTCTCCTACTCACTTCCTACTTACTCGTCATTTTTCATCTTTTCCCTTTTGTTTCTCTTATACGTTTGTGGCAGTGAAATGTATTCTAGAGTTCTCTAGAGTTTCGGGTAGCTAATCAAGTTACGGTACCTTGTAGTACCCGTACCTAGGTAGTCAAATACCTAGGTTACAAGGTATTGAACGAGAGAGGCTGCCGTAGGAACTCTGGGAGTGCTCTAGAATAGTTAGCTAACTGAGGACGGGATAACGGACTAGAGAGAGCTGTTTACCCCGACCTCGTTAGTTAACTTGGGGTGGAATAATGGACAAGAGAGAGCCATTTCCCTCACCCCCCCCCCCCCGTTACAATATCATCCCTCAAAATCCAATCAATTATATCATCCCTCAAAATCCAATCAATTATACCATCCCTCAAAATCCAATTAATTATTATATCATCATTCACAACCTGGACAACAATAATACAATCATTCACAACTTGGACGATAAATATAACATCCATCAAAACCTGGACAACAATTATAATATCATTCACAATATGACAATTATATAGCATCATTCACAACCTGGATAACAATTACCTGCTTGATTATAAAATTACCTCCATAAATTATAACATTCGTCACAACCTGGACAATAATTATAACATTCTTCTCAACCGGGTACTGTAATTTTGTACAACCCAGTGTGTACTGTAATTATATCACAGTACACACAGTACACATAGTGACGTTACTTACATGACCGGCTTCTGTAAGTATTATTACGGTGCACTCTCCTATTTGTCCCTTGTTCCAGTGTGAAGAGTCATATCTCCACACCTTGCAGGTTCCCTGAGACGCAAGGAATCGTTTGATATAAGAGGCAGCTGTAAGGAGTACGTATTTGTGGAGAAATTGTCATTCCTAAGTTTTACAGGTAAGGGGGTTTACGCCCCTAATGCACACAATATGGCGACACCCTTGTCAGGATGGCGCCAAAAAGGTGAAGACGCCAGCAGGCTGGCGATTGGCTGGTTGAGGTTATGTGACGAGAGTGACCAATGAGAGCCCGCCCCTGGAGACTGTGACGTCACCAGGAGGCCTGGCTCGGTGCTTGCGGAAGCGCTGAGACTCAGAGATTTATGGCCCTTTGACGAGAGTGGAAGCGAAGGCTGTTCTGATGTTAGCCTGCCTCGCATACTCTACAGATGTTACATCTCAGAGTTGATATCACGCCACAGACAGGTTTGGCGTGATATCAGCTCCTAGATCTTTCACTCTGTCCGTTTCATGAAGGACTTCATCTCCCATTCGGTATGCTGTGTCTGGCCTAATGTTTCCACCGCCTAGTTTTATTACCTTACATTTACTTGGGTTGAACTTTAGTAGCCATTTGTTAGACCATTAATTCAGATTGTCTAGGTGTTCTTGTAACCTATCTTCCTCTGTCTTAATCCTCCTCATAACTGTTTCATCATCAGCAAACAATGAGAGGGACGAGTCTTTTACCCTCTGGGAGATCATTTACATATATCAGAAAGAAAATAGGTCCAAGGACTGAAACCTGTGGGACTCCAATGGTAACCTCCTCGACATTCTGAGACCTCGCCCCTCACAGTGACTCACTGTCTTCTGTTGTTTAGGTACTCCCTTATCTAATGGGAGTCCTTCCCTTTCACTCCAGCCTGCATCTCAGCTTGTGCACTAGTCTCTTGTATGGTAGTGTGTCAAAGGCTTTCTGGCAATCCAAAAACATGCAGTCTGCCCACCCCTCTCTTTCTTGCCTGATTTTAGTTGCCAGGTCGTAGAATTCAAGTAATCCTGTGAGGCATGACTTGCCATCCCTGAATCCATGCTGATGTTGAGTTACAAAGTTCTTTCGTTCCAGGTGTTCCACTACCTTTTTTTGCACAATCATCTCTATCAACTTGCACGGCATGCAAGTTAGGACGCTGGCCTGTAGTTCAGTGCCTCCTGCCTATCTCCCTTCTTCAACCCGTTCTCGCAAATTTAATAAGTCAATATTGACTTATTAACTACGTGCATAGGTGATATACTAAACATAATAGATACCCTTAAAAAGATTCATAGAAAACACCGACCTTACCTAACCTTGTTAGTATCTTAAGATAAGCATCTTATTGCTTCGTAATTACAATTATTACTTAACCTATGCCTATTATAGGTTAGGTAATAATTGTAATTACGAAGCAATAAGATGCTTATCTTAACATACTAAGTAGGTTAGGTAAGGTCGGTGTTTTCTATGAATCTTTTTAAGGGTATCTATTATGTTAAGTATGTCATTTATGCACATATTTAATGTCAATATTGACTTATTAAATTTGCGAGAACGGGTTGCCTTCTTGTATTTCGGGACTAAAATAGACATCTTTAAAATTTTTGTCAGTTCCCCTGTTACCAGTGATTTCTTATACACTGTGGAGAGTGGCAGGCACAGTGCTTCTGCGCCTTCCTTTTGTATCCATGGTGAGATTACATCCAGGCCTTTGTCACATCCAACTCTAGCAGAAGCTTTCTTACCTCCCCACTGGTAATCCCAAACTCTTCTAGCGGTGCCTGGTTATCCATTCCCTCTTATCTCTATAACTTCTCTTTGCTCTAATGTTAAGACCTCCTGAATTTCTTATTGAGCTCCTCACACTTCCTTGTCGTTTGTAGTGAATCTGTCTGCCCCCATCCTCAGCTTTATTATCTGTTTCTTCACTGTTGTTTTTCTCCTGATGAGGCTGTGCAACAATTTAGTTCGCGTCTTTGCCTTGCTTGCTATGTCACTTTCATATTGCCCTCCAGCCTCTCTTCTCACCCTTACGTATTCATTCCTGGCGCTCTGGTATTTTCCTCTGCTCTCAAGTGTCCTGTTATTTCTATAGTTTTTCCACACCCTTGTACTTTGTTGCTTTGCTAGCTTACATCTCTGATTAAACCAAGGGTTTCTCATCTGCATTTAATTTTTTCATTTTAGACTGAGACCAACTTGTCTGTTGCCTCCTTACACTTCTGCATGAAGTGTAAGGAGGCATGAGTGTTCTTTCATCGTGTCTTGGGCCATCTTTCCTCTGGGCCCTGTTTCCCAAGTTATATCTGTTAGGAATTTTCTTCTCTCCTCATAGATTCCCTGTTGGAATGCCAGTCTTTTGTTTGCAGGTCCCATAAGTACACACGTAGTGACGATACTTACATGACTGTCTCCAGTAAGTACACACGAAGTGACGATACTTACATGACTGTCTCCTGTAAGTACACACGTAGTGACGATACTTACATGACTGTCTCCTGTAAGTACACACGTAGTGACGATACTTACATGACTGTCTCCTGTAAGTACACACGTAGTGACGATACTTACATGACTGTCTCCTGTAAGTACACACGTAGTGACGATACTTACATGACTGTCTCCTGTAAGTACACACGTAGTGACGTTACTTACATGACTGGTTGTAAGTACACACATTGTGACGTTACTTACATGACTGGTTGTAAGTACAAACATTGTGACGTTACTTACATGACTGGTTGTAAGTACACACATTGTAACGTTACTTACATGACTGGTTGTAAGTACACACATAAGGACTTTACTTACATGATTGGCTTCTATTTTATGGTTGATAATTCTTAGTTGTTCTTGAGTAAGATGCAGAATCTCGCTGTGGATGAACTTCTGGGTTGTCTGTTGACCCTCAGACACCTGCTGCAGCTGTTGACCCACAGACATCTGCTGCAGCTGTTGACCCACAGACACCTGCTGCAGCTGTTGACCCACAGACACCTGCTGCAGCTGTTGACCCACAGACACCTGCTGCAGCTGTTGACCCACAGACACCTGCTGCAGCTGTTGACCCTCAGACACCTGCTGCAGCTGTTGACCCTCAGACACCTGCTGCAGCTGTTGACCCTCAGACACCTGCTGCAGCTGTTGACCCTCAGACACCTGCTGCAGCTGATGACCCACAGACACCTGCTGCAGCTGTTGACCCTCAGACACCTGCTGCAGCTGTTGACCCACAGACACCTGCTGCAGCTGTTGACCCACAGACACCTGCTGCAGCTGTTGACCCTCAGACACCTGCTGCAGCTGTTGACCCACAGACACCTGCTGCAGCTGTTGACCCTCAGACACCTGCTGCAGCTGTTGACCCTCAGACACCTGCTGCAGCTGATGACCCACAGACACCTGCTGCAGCTGTTGACCCTCAGACACCTGCTGCAGCTGATGACCCTCAGACACCTGCTGCAACTGCTGACCCTCAGACACCTGCTGCAGCTGTTGACCCACAGACACCTGCTGCAGCTGTTGACCCACAGACACCTGCTGCAGCTGTTGACCCACAGACACCTGCTGCAGCTGTTGACCCACAGACACCAGTTGTAGTTCCTCGTGATAATTAATTCCTGCAGTTCTCCATCTATTCTCATACAGGTGTAGTGTATAATACACCATGTAGTAGTACCTGTAAGGTTATCACAGAGGTAGTGTATAATACACCAGGTGAAGTACCTGTAAGGTTATCATAGAGGTAGTGTATAATACACCAGGTGAAGTACCTGGAAGGTTATCATAGAGGTAGTCTATAATACACCAGGTGAAGTACTTGTAAGGTTATCCCCCCTCCCCGCTCAGCTCGTTGTCGCCGTGTGGGGGCATAGTGGGCGGCTGCCGGAGTGTGATGCTCCTTGGGACAGTCCTCTGTCCTTTTCTAGCCTTGTGCTCCTGCTGCCGTCCTCTCCAATTCTGCTGGGCATCTTTTCCTTTTCCTTCTGTTTCGTTTTTCTCCCCCTCTTCTCCTATCTGCTTGCCGTTTCCTACCGACCTTTTGCTCGTTCTGGTTCTTCCCTTGGACTTCTTCTATTTTGACACCCGGGTGCTTGAGGAGGCATACTCATGCACCCGTAGAACTGCAGTACCCGACGTCGAGAGCGAGGGGAACCTTTTATTGTCAATCCCCACTTCGTCACTGAACCCGATCTCGACGGACTGTCGGTTTCTTAAGGTGGCGTTTGTGGGGCGTATACTCGCGACGCACCCCTAGGAGGCCCCGACAAGATCGGCGATAGCTTCTTGTTGGGTGTCCTGCCTCTAATTGTGGCTCCATGGTGGGTGTGGGGGCACATTCGTGAGTGAATTCTTTCTTTCGTCAAGATGATTACCCCTGCTTCGGCTTCTTCTGGTTTACCTTCTCAGGCTCGTGGGGTGGGCGACCAAGCCCCCGAGTCGGTCCGTATTGGAAGACCGGGCTCTGTAGCCTCCGCTGCATTGGGCCCCGACCTTGCTCCTCCTTTGGCCTCTCTGACTCCTTCCTCTGGCTCCCCTCCCTCCTCTGTGGTTGGGTCGAGCCCCAAGCCCCCAGTGGTGACTACCTCGTCCCCTGGCGCGGCTCCTTCTCTAGTTGTAACTACTGCGCCTTTTAACCCCTCTCTCTCTGGGGGTTCTCACCGCCGTCCTCGTCACGGCCGCCCTCGCTCGATTCCTTCCAGTTCTGCTACCTATCAAGCCTTGTTTGGTCCCGCTTCGTGGGCCAAATATTTTGATCTCCTCCCTCTTGATTCTGCGCCTCCTGACGATTTCTCCCTCCATCGACATCTCATTGATTCCGTGGATGCCTCCATTACTTTCAACCCCACTCGTCTCGGTACACGTGTCGTTGCTGCTCCTTCTCAGGATGCTGCTTCCCGCTTGGCTGCCTTATCCTGCCTTGGCGAGACCCCCGTTCGGGTCTCGAAGAACGTTCAGTTGAATGCCAGTGTTGGCACTATTTTGCTCCCGCCCCATGTTGCGACCGGTGTTCGGGACCTGCGCGACTGCCACGATGATATTCGACATATCCTCGCTGCCCAGGGCCATTCTATTCTCCAGGTGGACACGTTTACTCGTCCCCCTCGTGGTAGTCGCCGTCAACCCCTCCGGGTTGTGAAGATTACCTTTGATGGTAGGACCCTTCCACCCTCTGTCATTCTTGCTGGTGCCAGGTGCTCTGTCCAGGAGTACATTCCTTCTCCTCGGCTCTGCAACAAGTGCTGGAGGTTTGGGCATGGTGCCCTCCGCTGCTCCGGGACTGTCTCTCTCTGTCCTTTGTGTGGTGGCGAAGGTCACTCTAAGTCGGAGTGCGCTTCTTCCCAGGCTCGTTGCCTCAACTGCGGTGAGGCCCATCCTACCTTCTCCCGTGCGTGTGTCCATTACAAGCTTGAGGCAGCCGTCCTCAACTTGAAGCACCGGGAGCGTTTATCTTTTCCTGAGGCGAGGCGCCAGGTTCGCCGGCTCCCGCCTTATGCTAATATCTCTTATGCTCGCGTGTTGCGCTCTTCCTCTCCTCGTCCTTCCCGCCTTCCTCAGACTCACAACCGTTTCCGGGCCTTGGACCCTGATGCGCCCACTGCCCCCTCCTCTGTCCCTTTGGGTTCTCTCCCGAAGGATCCTCCTCCTGGTCCTCTGTCTGGGGTTCCCCTTCCTTCTACCCGGTCTGTCGTGTCTTCTGTGTCTTCTTCCTCGTCCCCCTCCGATCCTCCTTCCCATCCTCTTCCTCCATCTATCGGCTCTCCCCGCCGCCTGTCGGTGCGGGCGGATGTCCATCGCTCTCCTAACGGCCGTCGTGTGTGCTCTCGTTCGGCTTCTCCTGTTGAGACACTGGAATCCGTTGCCCGGTACGTAGTTGCTGGGACACCGGTCTCTTTAAGTCAGAAGCGTAAGCCTGGCTCCTCTCCTTCCTCTTCCCCGGCGGGTAAGAAGGCTTCGCTTTCTTCCTCAGCTCCTCCTTCTAGCTCTGTTGCTCCTTCCCCTCCCGTTTCAGTGCTTGCGCCCCTGTTCCTGCTATGGAGGTTTCTTTGGCCCCTGCTTCCCTTTCGGTTGCTGCTCTTGCTGGGGTGCGCTCCTCTCTTTCTACTCCCCCTCTTCCTGCTGCTGTCCTTGACTGCTCCTCTCCGTTGTCTCCTCCTCCTCCTCCTCCTCCTCCTCCTCCTCCTCCTCCTCCTCCTCCTCCGGACCCTGCCCGCCCACCTCTGATCTGTTCTCCCGTTTCCTTCCCTCCGTCTTTGCTCAGTTTACCCATGCCCCCTAACCCTGACTTTGCTGACCCTGATCCCGACCCTGATATTCTTTAACGTGCTCTGTTGGTCTTTCGCCTTTGTTTCTTCCTTGTTCTCTGTTTTTGTCCTTTCTCTTCTCGTCGTTGTCCATTCTTCAATGGAACGTTCGAGGTTATTACGCCAATTTCCTCGAACTCCAACTTCTGGTTTCGCGGTTTTCGCCCCTTTGTGTCTGTCTCCAGGAGCCAATGCTTGGTGCTCGTCCTGGTCGTTTTCGTGGCTATTCCTTTCTCTCCCCCCCCCCCCAGCCATTGCTGGGGCTTCTAATTCTTCTGCTCTCTTGATTCGGGCTGATGTTCCCTTTGTTCCTTTACTTTTTCCTTCGCCTCTCCATTGTTCTGCTGCTCGTATCTTTGTGGGGAAATGGTACACAGTTTGTTCCATTTATCTCCCCCCGAGTGTCCCGCTCTCTCTTCCTGATTTGAAACACCTCCTAGACTCCTTGCCGGAGCCTGTGCTCCTGCTGGGTGACTTCAATTGTCGTCATTCTCTTTGGGGTGACGTTCTGACGAATACCCGGGGTCGCCTCCTTGAGCCGTTTCTCCTCTCTTCTTCCCTGTCTCTTCTGAATTCTGGTGAGCCCACTCATTTGGACTCTCGAACTCGCACCCTTTCTTGTCTTGATCTTTCTCTCTGTTCTTCTTCTCTTTACTTAGATTTCACGTGGCAGGTTCTTGATGACCTCCATGGAAGTGATCATTTCCCCATCCTTGTTTCCTTTTTCTCTTTTCGCCCTTCCCTCTCTTTCCCTAGGTGGCAGTTTGCTAAGGCGGACTGGACCCTATTTTCCCTCAGTGCTACTCTCTCTGACCTCTCCCTTCTGCCCCTCTCTCGCGCTCTCCTCCTTTTTCATGACACTGTCTTCGACGCTGCCCTCCGCTCTATTCCTCGCTCTTCCTCTCGGGGTCCACGGAAGTGCGTTCCCTGGTGGAATGCGGACTGTGCTCGGGCTGTCCGCTGTAAGCGTGCAGCCTGGAAGAAGCACCGCCGTAGGCAGACGACCGATTCTTTTCTTTTCTTTCGGAAAGCGAGTGCGGTGGCCCGTAGGGCCATCCTGTACGGCTAAACGTGAATGTTGGGCATCTTATGTCTCGACAATTACGTCCGAAACCCCTCTGGCCCAGATCTGGAAGCGTATCCGCAAGATAGCGGGTAAGTTCGTTCCCGATGTTTCACCGGTCCTTCACCTCCATGATACTCTTGTGGCGGACCCGTTGCAGGTCGCTTCCGAACTGGGTTCCCACTTTTCTTCTGTTAGCTCTGGTCTTCATCTTCCCCAATCTTTCCTTCTTCGTAAACCTGTCCTTGAGTCTCGTCCTTTAGATTTCTGCACTCATCTTCAGCTTCCCTATAATGATCCCTTCTCTCTCTCTGAACTTCGTTCTGCCCTGGCCCTCTGCGGTTCTACGGCGGCGGGCTCTGATGGTATTCATTATGAGATGCTTCGCCATCTCCCTCCGAGCACGTCTCAGTATTTACTGAGTCTGTATAATCGGATCTGGGAGTCGTCGTCAGTCCTTGAGGACTGGCTCGATGCCGTTGTCCTCCCCTGTTCGCAAACCGGGGTCTCTGGGTACTTCCCCTAAGGACTTTCGCCCTATTGCTCTCACAAGTTGTGTCTGCAAACTCTTTGAACGTATGGTTAACGTTCGTCTGATGTGGTTCCTGGAACACCATCACCTCCTCTCCCCTTCTCAATTTGGTTTCCGCAAGTGCCGCAGCACGACAGATGTCCTGGTGAACTTGGAGGTCTATATTCGTACTGCTTTTGCTGCGAAGACCTCCGTTGTTGCCGTCCTTTTTGACCTAGAAAAGGCTTACGACACCACTTGGCGTTATCATATCCTATCTCAACTTCATTCTTTTGGCCTTCGTGGTCATCTCCCTCTCTTTCTCCGCAGCTTCCTCTCTCGTCGTTCCTTTCGGGTGCGCCTTGGTACCGCTCTGTCTCCCTCTTTTCAGCAATACGAAGGTGTGCCCCAGGGTAGTGTTCTGAGCACTACTCTTTTTCTGGTTGCCCTCAATGGTCTTCTTTCCTCTCTTCCTTCTGGTGTCTTCTCCGCTCTCTATGTCGATGATCTTACCCTTTGTTGTCAGGGTGATGATTCGCCTCTCCTTCAACGCCGGCTTCAACTTGCAATTGATGCCGTGTCGTCTTGGGCCACAGGTCATGGCTTCAAGTTCTCTACTTCTAAGACTTGTGCCATGACTTTTACGCGGAAACGGGTTGTTCTTCGTCCCTCTTTGTCACTTTATGGTCATCCCCTTGAATACAAAGATTCCGCGAAGCTTTTGGGGTTATTCCTTGACACTCGTTTGTCTTGGTCTCCCCATATCTCTTACCTCCGTGTTGAGTGCTCTAAGGCCCTTACCCTCCTTCGGGTCTTGTCCCATACTTCTTGGGGGGCAGATAGGCGCACTCTCCTTGCTTTACATTCCTCTCTCGTCCTGTCTAAGCTCGATTATGGTTGCCCTGCTTACTCGTCTGCTTCTCCTTCTACTCTTCGCCGTCTTGATGCTTTGCACCATACTGGGTTGCACCTCAGTTCTGGTGCCTTTCGTTCGACTCCCGTCCTTAGCTTGTATGTTGACACTGGCTTCCTGTCTCTCCAGGACCGTCGTGATCGCTACTGTCTTCGCTATCTTGCGCGGTCCTTGCAACATCCTTCCTCTCGCCTCTGTCGTGCTTTAACTTTTACCCCTCCTGCGGTTCCTGTTCCTCTTCACCACCTCCCTCTTTCTGTCCGGTTATCTCGCCTACAGGATTCTCTTTCCGTTCGTATTTCTGATGTTTCTCCTCGTGTTGTTCCTTCTTTGCCCCCGTGGAGGGTCCCTCTTCCGCGGTTTTGTACATCCTTGACTCGTATCACTAAAGCTTTTACCCCTCCTACGGTTCTAAAACGTCTTTTCCTCGAGCACTTTTCTTCTCACTCCCGCTCCGTTTCTGTCTTCACCGATGGGTCTAAGTCAGCGGACGGTGTTGGCTACTCTGTTGTTTTTCCTGATCGCACTTATATGTGTCGCTTGCCTCCGGAGACTAGCATCTTTACAGCGGAACTTTATGCTATTCTCTATGCTCTTCGTCTCCTGCTTTCTCGTTGTCAGTCTTCCTTTGTGGTTGTTGTTGACTCTCGTAGTGCCCTCATGGCTCTCGGGTGCTTTAATCCAGTTCATCCAGTAGTTGTCGAGATCCAGCATTGGCTGTTTCTCGTTCACAGTAAATTTAAGTCGGTTGAGTTTTGTTGGGTTCCCAGCCATATTGGCGTGTCTTTAAATGAGCGTGCGGATGCTGCCGCTAAGGAAGCTGTCCGCTCTTGTCCCATCTCTCGTAAAGGCATTCCGTATTCCGACTTTTACCCGGTTATCCATTCCTCAGTCCTTACCCGTTGGCAGGCTTCTTGGTTGTCTGTTACTGGTAACAAGCTACGTACTCTTAAATGTTGTGTTTCCTCGTGGCCGTCCTCCTTCCACCGTAACCGGCGGTGGGAAACAGCTCTGGCGAGGTTGCGTATTGGCCATACTCGCTTAACCCATGGTCACTTGATGGAGCGCCGCCCTGCTCCTTATTGTCCTAGTTGCATTGTCCCTCTTACGGTCGTGCATGTCCTTCTTGAATGTCCTGACTTCCAGGACGAGCGTGTGTCTTGCTTTCCGACCGCCCCTCGCGGTCACCTGTCCCTCGATAGAATTCTTGGTGACTCGGATACTTTTGATATCGTTCGCCTTATGCGTTTTTGTTCTCGTATTGGCATCCTTGGTGATATTTAGCGCCCTCTGATTATTTTGCGTATTTGATGGTGCTACATAGCCTTCCCGGTTTGGTGCCTTCTTTTGATAATTACTTACTTACTTGTAAGGTTATCATTGTATAAGAGTTTAATACACCAGGTGAAGTACCTGTAAGGTTATCATTGTATAAGAGTTTAATACACCAGGTTGAAGTAACTGTTGGAAAACGACACCATTTACTAACTTTCAATACATTAGGCACATAATATTGCTGCTGATTTACTGCTAACAAGTTAACACAAAGAAAACGTGATTGCAGTGGAATTTTTCCTCGGAAGAAAACGAGGATATCATTGCCATATGTCATACCATTTAACTCACCAGCTAATATTCTTAAAACATCAGTCTCTGGACTGTACACCTCATAAAAACATTACCCTTGAACGAACTTAATTATCAGTACTAAAATAGATTAAATATAAACCCTCTTTCCATTTCTTGATACAACCACATGTGGTGTTGACACCGTTATGGAAGGGAGAAAAGGAAGTAGAAGTTTAACCCTGGGGCCAGATTCACGAAGAAGTTACGCAAATACTTACGAACCTGTACATCTTTTCTCAATCTTTGGCGGCTTTATTTACAATTATTAAGCAGTTAATGAGCTCCGAAGCACCAGGAGGCTGTTTATAACAATAACAAAAGTTGATTGGCAAGTTTTCATGCTTGTAAACTGCTTAATAAATGTAACCAAAGCCGTCAAAGATTGAGGAAAGATGTACAGGTTCGGAAGTACTTGCTTAACTGCTTCGTGAATCTGGCCCCTGGATAGTTAAACGTGTGATGGTGTCATCTCGAGTACTTGTGCATGACTAAATATTGTCGAGGAGTTAGACAGCTCAAATCGTCACCATCATTATCAGGGAAGGAATTATACCCGTACAGAATACTAAATGATTTGTACAGTTCTTATTTCTTTGTGTAATTTTATTCTTTGGTTTAAGCCATATAAACAGTAATTCCAAATTTGAACAACAATCTCATCTCTTTGTTACGTATTATTATTATTATTATTATTATTATTATTATTATTATACACATAACTAAATAATTTATATATGCCAAAATTCCCGGTGTAAACTGCCGCACAAAAATTAAATAGTAAGGAACATCGCAAGAATAGAAATGTAAAGAACCCAACAAGAATGGAGTAGTGTGGAACACCACAACAATTACGAGGTATGGAGAAGGATGGAGTATGGAAGAATGGAGTAGTGTGGAACACTCAACAATGGAGTAGTGTGGAACACCTCAATAATGGAGTAGTGTGGAACACCTCAACAATGGAGTAGTGTGGAACACCTCAACAATGGAGTAGTGTGGAACACCTCAACAATGGAGTAGTGTGGAACACCTCAACAATGGAGTAGTGTGGAACACTACAACAACGGAGTAGTATGGAACACCACAACAATGGAGTAGTATGGAACACTACAAGAATGTAGTAGTGTGGAACACCTCAACAATGGAGTAGTGTGGAACACCACAACAATGGAGTAGTATGGAACACTATAAGAATGTAGTAGTGTGGAACACCTCAACAATGGAGTAGTGTGGAACACTACAAGAATGTAGTAGTGTGGAACACCTCAACAATGGAGTAGTGTGGAACACCTCAACATTGGAGTAGTGTGGAACACTACAAGAATGTAGTAGTGTGGAACACCACAACAATGGAGTAGTGTGGAACACCACAACAATGGAGTAGTGTGGAACACCACAACAATGGAGTAGTGTGGAACACCTCAACAATGGAGTAGTGTGGAACACCTCAACAATGGAGTAGTGTGGAACACCTCAACAATGGAGTAGTGTGGAACACCTCAACAATGGAGTAGTGTGGAACACTACAAGAATGTATTAGTGTGGAACACTAGAAGAATGTATTAGTGTGGAACACTAGAAGAATGTATTAGTGTGGAACACTAGAAGAATGTATTAGTGTGGAACACTACAAGAATGTATTAGTGTGGAACACTACAAGAATGTATTAGTGTGGAACACTACAAGAATGTATTAGTGTGGAACACTACAAGAATGTATTAGTGTGGAACACCACAACAATGGAGTAGTGTGGAACACCACAACAATGGAGTAGTGTGGAACACCACAAGAATGTATTAGTGTGGAACACCACAACAATGTAGTAGTGTGGAACACAACAACAATGTAGTAGTGTGGAACACCACAAGAATGTAGTAGTGTGGAACGCCACAACAATGGAGTAGTGTGGAACACCACAACAATGGAGTAGTGTGGAACACTACAAGAATGTAGTAGTGTGGAACACTACAACAATGGAGTAGTGTGGAACACTACAACAATGGAGTAGTGTGGAACACTACAACAATGGAGTAGTGTGGAACACCACAGCAATGTAGTAGTATGGAACACTACAAGAATGTAGTAATGTGGAACACCACAAGAATGTAGTAGTGTGGAACACCACAAGAATGTAGTAGTGTGGAACACCACAACAATGTAGTAGTGTGGAACACTACAAGAATGTAGTAGTGTGGAACACTACAACAATGGAGTAGTGTGGAACACTACAACAATGGAGTAGTGTGGAACACTACAACAATGGAGTAGTGTGGAACACCAAAACAATAGAGTAGTGTGGAACACCACAACAATGTAGTAGTGTGGAACACTACAAGAATGTAGTAGTGTGGAACACCACAAGAATGTAGTAGTGTGGAACACCACAAGAATGTAGTAGTGTGGAACACCACAAGAATGTAGTAGTGTGGAACACCACAACAATGTAGTAGTGTGGAACACTACAACAATGTAGTAGTGTGGAACACCACAACAATGGAGTAGTGTGGAACACCACAACAATGTAGTAGTGTGGAACACCACAACAATGTAGTAGTGTGGAACACCACAAGAATGTAGTAGTGTGGAACACCACAAGAATGTAGTAGTGTGGAACACCACAAGAATGTAGTAGTGTGGAACACCACAAGAATGTAGTAGTGTGGAACACCACAAGACTGTAGTAGTGTGGAACACCACAAGAATGTAGTAGTGTGGAACACCACAACAATGTAGTAGTGTGGAACACTACAACAATGTAGTAGTGTGGAACACCACAACAATGGAGTAGTATGGAACACTACAAGACTGGAGTAGTGTGGAACACCACAACAATGGAGTGACGTTCATGTGTGTACGCAGACACAGATGAACGACACCGCTACTTGTTACAAATGATCCTTGCCTGACCGCTTCTGCACAACATATATATTACAACTTACACCAGACTGGTCCTTGTGGCACTAAGCTTGTTTCAACTGTTCCACCACTGAACCCCATGGTACAACTGTTCCCTGACTCATCGCTATGACACTACTTGTTACAAATGTCCCTTGACTACTCTCTCTGGCACTCAACCAGTTATTAAGGGGGCATTATGGGAAATATGAAATAAATTAAAACTGTTAAGATTTTAATCAAATTTTTTTGTCCAGTTCTATATGTAAAAGGGCTTCAACTGATCCAAGTCTCATCATCGTAGCATAAATAGGAAGGGAGAAAAAAATATTGAGTTATGAGTCAGATTTTCCAAAATGGTAAAAAATTAACATCAAACACAAGTGTCAACTGAAATCATATCTATGACTCTCAGCTATCTTAATAGCATATAATAAAAGATTTTAATAATTAGTTTTATCCCCCCAAAATTTGTTAAACAAAAAAATAGATTTTTTTTTATAATTTTTTTTTTTTAGAATTATTGGTTAGGACGATTTGCATGAAACTCCTACACCTTATGAATGTGTGCCAATCTGTAATGGTGACAATTCTGAAGGAAATTTATTGATGTCAACCTCAGCCACAGCTGGCAGAGTCTTTGTCGTAATTATTTTCCATGTAACATAATAGTAGGGTTTTGCCGGTCGGCCGAGCGGACAGCACACTGGACTTGTGATCCTGTGGTCCTTTGTTCGATCCCAAGCGCCGGCGAGAAACAATAGGCAGAGTTTCTTTTACCCTATGCCCTTGTTACCTAGCAGTAAAATAGGTACCTGCGTGTTAGTCAGCTGTCACGGGCTGCTTTCTGGGGGTGGAGGCCTGGTCGAGGACCGGGCCGCGGGGACACTAAAAGCCCCGAAATCATCTCAAGATAACCTCAAGATAGTGACTATTCTTCCATTTATTAATCAATTTACATGAAACTTACACCTTATATATAGGGTTTATGCCTCTACAATAATTCTAAGATACTTTATTTCTAAGTCCATTTATTGATATTATAAGTTTATATAAACATCATTTCGTTGCATAATTTTTTACGTAAACTTTGAACAATTATATTATTGAACTAAATATATTTGTTATAATAATCTCAAGACAAATACTTTATTATAAGCTAATGTGATAGCTGTGTGTCATAGAAATAATTTTAGTTGACACGTTTTGTAGTTAGTTGTCTGTGGTTTGTAAAGTCATTTTGAATATTGAATAATCGTTGAAAAATAGTTTTTTTCCTCCCTTTCTATATAGGCTGCGATGCTAAAACTTGGACCAGTTGGAGCCCTTCTTATATATAATACGTCCATAAAGTTTGTTTGAAATAAACAACTTTTAATATCCTACGTTATGCCTCCTAAGTCCTGACTTGTTACAACTGACTCCATCTGTTACGTCAGGTCACTGTGACGCTACACTTGGTACGTCAGGTTACTGTGACGGTACACTTGGTGCGTCAGGTTACTGTGACGC
>NC_091157.1:25175357-25232857 GCF_040958095.1 Procambarus clarkii | reverse complement strand
TTAGGTAGACGAAAAAACATTAATTCATGAAAACTTGGCTTATTAGGCAAATCGGGCCTTGAATAGTAGGCTGAGAAGTGCGTTCTGGCTATTAGGTACGACATATATATATATATATATATATATATATATATATATATGTCGTACCTAGTAGCCAGAACGCACTTCTCAGCCTACTATGCAAGGCCCGATTTGCCTAATAAGCCAAGTTTTCATGAATTAATTGTTTTTCGACTACCTAACCTACCTAACCTCACCTAACCTAACTTTTTCGGCTACCTAACCAAACCTAACCTATAATGATAGGTTAGGTTAGGTTAGGTAGGGTTGGTTAGGTTCGGTCATATATCTACGTTAATTTTAACTCCAATAAAAAAAAATTGACCTCATACATAATAAAATGGGTTGATTTATCATTTCATAAGAAAAAAATTAGAGAAAATATATTAATTCAGGAAAACTTGGCTTATTAGGCAAATCGGGCCTTGAATAGTAGGCCAAAAAGTGAGTTCTGGCTACTAGGTACGACATATATATATATATATATATATATATATATATATATATATATATATATATATATATATATATATATATATATATATATATATATATATATATATATACATATATATATATATATATATACATATATATATATATATATATATATATATATATATATATATATATACATATATATATATATATATACATATATATATATATATATATATATATATATATATATATATATATATATATATATATATATATATATATATATATATATATATATATATGCGTCAGTGTCTGGGTTCCCTGCACCTTGCGTTAGTTTGAGGGAAATATTGGTGGATTAAGAGACAATTTCCAGGTTTGGTTTTCCCTTTTTAATCTCACTCACTCACTCCCACTCACCCACTCACTATCACTCACCCACACACCCACTCACCCACACACCCACTCACCCACACACCCACTCACCCACACACCCACTCACCCACACACCCACTCACCCACTCACTATCACTCACCCACACACCCACTCACCCACACACCCACTCACCCACACACCCACTCACCCACACACCCACTCACCCACTCACTCAGACTTCCACTCACTACCACTCACTCACTCACTCACTCACTCACACTCTCACTCTCTCCCACTCACTAACTCACACACTCCCACTCACTCACTCGCACACACTCACTAACTCCCACTCGCTCACTCCCACTCGCTCGCTTCCACTCACTCACTCTCTCTTCCTCTCATTCACTCTTTCCCACTCACTCTCACTCACTTATTTACTCACACTCACTCACTCACTCACTCCCACTCTCTCAATCCTACTCTCTCACACACTTCCACTCACTCAGTTACTCACTCAGCCACTCACTCCCACTCACTCACTCACTCACTCACTCACTCACTCTCACTCACTCACTCACTCACTCCCACTCACTCCCACTCACTCACTCACTCACTCACTCACTCCTACTCACTAACTTCTGCTTACTCACTCACTAACTCATTTAATCACTCACTCACTCATTTCCAATCACTCACTCTCTTCCACTCACTCCCACTCTCCCCCTCTCTCTCACTCCCACTCACTCACTCACGTATCTCACTCACTTACGTATCTCACTCACTTACGTATCTCACTCACTTACGTATCTCACTCACTTACATATCTCACTCACTTACGTATCTCACTCACTCCAACTCACTCACACTCACTTACTCTCACTCACGCACACTCACTTTAACTCACCCACACACTCTCACTCATTCATGCACAATCAATTTCACTCACACACACTCTAACTCACACACACTCATCATCACTCACACACTCACGCTCACACACACTCACCATCACTCACACACTCACACTCCCTCACACACATTCACTTTCACTCACACTCACAAGTGGGAAAACAGGGAAACAATGGGCTGGTGTACCGAAAGGGAAATTATGAGGAGATGAGAAAATTCCTAGGGAATATACCATGGGACACAGAACTCACAACTAAGTCCGTACAAGACATGATGGACTATGTCACCCAAAAGTGTCAGGAGGCTGTAAACTGGTTTATCCCGGCCCGACAGGAAAAAAAAACGAGAAACAAAAGAAGAATCCGTGGTTTAATAGGGCATGTATGAAAGCAAAGGAGCTGAACAAAAGGGCGTGGAGGAACTTCCGAAATAACAGAAAACCAGACAGTAGAGAGATACCAGAGAACCAGGAATGAGTATGTTAGTGTGAGAAGAGAAGCTGAGAAAAAGTAAGAAAGTAATATAGCTAATAAAGTCAAGACCGAACCAAAGCAACTGCACAGTCACATCAGGAGGAAAACAACAGTGAAGGAACAGGTGATGAAATTTAGAAAGGGTGAGGACAGGAACACAGGGAATGACAAAGAGGTGTGTGAGGAACTCAACAAGAGGTCCCAGGAGATCTTTATAATAGAACGAGGAGAGGTCACTGGGCTAGGAAAGGTGGCAGTAAACCAGGCGGCCTTAGAAGGGTTCGAAATTACAAGAGATGAGGTCAAGAGGCACCTGTGGGATCTGGACGTGAGAAAGGCTGTTGGTCCGGAAAGAATCTCACCATGGGTATTGAAAGAGTGTGCAGGAGCGCTCTGCTTGCCACTCTCCATAGTGTATAGTAGGTCACTGGAAACGAGAGACCTACCAGAAAAATGGAAGACTGGTAATGTAGTCCCAATATACAAAAAGGGTGACAGACAAGAGGCACTGAACTATAGGCCAGTGTCCTTAACTTGTATACCATGTAAGGTGACGGAGATCGTGAGAAAAAACTTAGTAACTTAACTGCAGAGAAGGGACTTCATGACAACCCATCAACATGGGTTCAGGAAGAGTAAATCTTGCCATACAAGATTTACTCTTGCCTTACAGGCTTAATAGAATTCTACGATCAGGTGACAAAGATTAAGCAAGAAAGAAAAGGATGGGCGGACTGCATTTTTTTGGATTGTCGGAAAGCCTTTGACACAGTACCCCATAAAAGGATGATGCATAAGCTGGAGAAACAGGCAGGAGTAACTGGTAGGGCGCTCCAGTGGATAAGGGAGTACCTACGCAGTAGGAAGCAGAGAGTTACAGTGAGAGGTGAGACCTCAGATTGCCGTGAAGTCACCAGTGGAGTCCCACAGGGCTCTGTACTCGGACCTATCCTGTTTCTGATATACGTAAATGATTTCTCAGAGGCAAAGACTTATTCCTCTCAATGTCTGCTGACGACACCAAAATTATGAGCAGGATTAAGACAGAGGAGGACAGCTTGAGGCTTCAAGAAGACCTGGACAAGCTGCAGGAATGGTCGAACAAATGGTTGTTAGAGTTTAACCTAAGCAAATGCAATGTAATGAAGATAGGTGTAAGGAGCAGGAGACCAGATACAAGGTATCATTTGGGAGACGAAATTCTTCAAGAGTCTGAGAGAGAAAAAGACCTGGGGGTTGATATCACGCCAGACCTGTCCCCTGAAGCTCATATCAAGAGGTTAACACCAGCGGCATCTGCCAGGTTGGCTAACATAAGAATGGCCTTTAGAAACTTGTGTAAGAAATCTTTCTGAACTTTGTATACCATATATGTCATACCAATCCTGGAGTATGCAGCTCCAGCATGGAGTCCATATCTAGTCAAGCATAAGACTAAACTGGAAAAGGTTCTAAGGTTTGCCACCAGACTAGTACCCGAACTGAGGGGTATAAGCTACGAGGAGAGACTACGGAATTAAATCTCACGTCACTGGGAGACAGAAGAGTTAGAGGGGACATGATCACCACATACAAGATTCTCAAAGGAATTGATAGGGTAGATAAAGACAGGTTATTTACCACAAGGGGCACACGCACTAGGGGATACAGGTTGAAATTGAGTGCCCAAATGAGCCATCGAGACGTTAGAAAGAATTTTTTCAGTGTCAGAGTAGTAGACAAATGGAATGCATTAGGATGCATTAGGTGGAGGTTGACTCCATACACAGCTTCAAGTGTAGATATGATAGAGCCCAGTAGGCTCAGGAACTTTTATATTAGTTGATTGATAGTTGAGAGGCGGGACCAAAGAGCCAGAGCTCAATCCCCGCAAGCACAATTAAGTACAATTAGGTAAGTACACACTCACTCTCACTCACACACGCACTCACTCACGATCATTCCCCCAATCACTTAAATATTCTCTCGCAAGTTAGGAAATATGGTTGTTTCAGTGTTTCAGGCGCAGGTCTCACACATATCAGTGAGTTTGGGTGGATATAAACCGCAGCTGCCTCATACAGGCCAATATTCCTCATGCGCTTATATTCATATGTTATAATTAACTATATATAATGTTATATAATGTTATATAATTAACTATTATATAATTGACAATATAATGTTCGTAAATAGGAACGGTGGGGAAGGGGGTGGAACACGTGAACCGGGAAGAGAACATGAACAAGGACAGAACTCTAGCAAGAGAAGGAGAAAGCGAGCAATGGGCTGAGAACACGAGGAAGGAGAGGAGAACACAATCATGTTATCATGGGATGATAACATGATAATCTTGTTATCATGGGATGATAACATGAGTTAAGGAGAGGAGAACATGATCAAGGGGAGGGGAACACGATCAGTGGGGAGAGAACACGAGCTAGGGGGAGGAGAACACGAGCTAAGGGGATGAAAACACGAGCTAGGGGGAGGAGAACACGAGCTAAGGGGATGAGAACACGAGCTAGGGGGAGGAGAACACGAGCTAGGGGGAGGAGAACACGAGCTAGGGGGAGGAGAACACGAGCTAGGGGGAGGAGAACACGAGCTAGGGGGAGGAGAACACGAGCTAAGGGGATGAGAACACGAGCTAGGGGGAGGAGAACACGAGCTAAGGGGATGAGAACACGAGCTAGGGGGAGGAGAACACGAGCTAGGGGGAGGAGAACACGAGCTAAGGGGAGGAGAACACGAGCTAGGGGGAGGAGAACACGAGCTAGGAGGAGGAGAACACGAGCTAGGGGGAGGAGAACACGAGCTAGGGGGAGGAGAACACGAGCTAAGGGGAGGAGAACACGAGCTAGGGGGAGGAGAACACGAGCTAGGGGGAGGAGAACACGAGCTAGGGGGAGGAGAACACGAGCTAGGGGGAGGAGAACACGAGCTAGGGGGAGGAGAACACGAGCTAGGGGGAGGAGAACACGAGCTAGGGGGAGGAGAACACGAGCTAGGGGGAGGAGAACACGAGCTAGGGGGAGGAGAACACGAGCTAGGGGAGGAGAACACGAGCTAGGGGGAGGAGAACACGAACTAGGGGGAGGAGAACACGAGCTAGGGGGAGGAGAACACGAACTAGGGGGAGGAGAACACGAACTAGGGGGAGGAGAACACGAGCTAGGGGGAGGAGAACACGAGCTAGGGGGAGGAGAACACGAACTAGGGGGAGGAGAACACGAACTAGGGGGAGGAGAACACGAGCTAGGGGGAGGAGAACACGAACTAGGGGGAGGAGAACACGAACTAGGGGGAGGAGAACACGAGCTAGGGGGAGGAGAACACGAGCTAGGGGGAGGAGAACACGAGCTAGGGGGAGGAGAACACGAACTAGGGGGAGGAGAACAAAAGGAAATGGAGGAAAGCCGGAGCAAGGGAAGAACATGATCGGGACAACGGGAACCGAGGCAATGAGATGTGAACAAGACCAAAAGGGGGAGGAGAACAGGAGAAAGGGAGGAGAAGAGAGGCAAGGGGAGGAAAACAGGAACAGGACAACTTGAACAGGAATGGGAGGAGAACAGGAACAGGTGGAAGATAACAAGAGCATGGGAGGAGATGAGCAACAGTTGGAGGAGAACAGGAAGAAGGGGGGAGAACAGAAGGAAGGGAAGGAGAACAGGATCAATTAGAGGAAAACACGAGGAATGGAAGAAGATGATAAAGGTTGGGAGAACACGAACAACTAGAGGAGAACAACAGCCAGGGGGGAGGAGAACAAAACCAACTAGAGGAGAACCACAGCCAGGAGAAGGAGAACAAAACCAACTGGAGGAGAACAGAAGTGGAGGCAGGATAACACGAACAGGAGGAAGAGGGGAGCCAGCCAGGGGCTAGGTTAACAGGAGGATGGAAATAACAGGAGCCAGGGAAGGAGAACAGAACGATGGAAAAGAACAGGATCAAGTGGAGGAGAACAGGAGCCAATGGACGAGAACAAGAACAATGGGAGGAGAACAGGAGTATGGAACACCTACAGAACACAATAAGGGTAGCGAAGTGCCAGAGGTTGAAGGGTCTGGGCATGAGTGCCTCCTCCATGTTCTCCAGAGTATCACTTGCCAAGGTGTACAGTCTGCGTCTCTCAAGGACCAGCTTGGTGGCTGCTCCAGCTCCTGGCCCCTGTCTGCTGCCCATCATCCTGCAATATCAACCACACCATTAGTGATGCTCTATCATGCTTCTAATTGACGGGAGACATCTCCCATCACGCAGGGTGCAGTCGCACCTCCACAGATCTCCAGTATCAGCTCTTGATACTGGTAATGGCTCAAAAGGGCCACCACTTACGGGCTATTCATGCCTGTGCCACCTTTTGGGTGGCTTAATCTTCATCAATCAATCAATCGCTTCTAATGGTTTCTCTTGTTGTGTTATCTTACCTGGTGACACTGGTGATACAGTTTCTCATGAAGTTTATCAGTAGTGGAAACCAGGACCACAACCTTGCATTTTTGTTTTGAGGAAAACAAATTCGTTAGAATGCATGGTGCGAGATAATAGCTCGATTCTGCTGATACAAATAATAAATACACACACTCACGCACGTACACACTCACACACGTGCACGCACAAGCACGTGAGCACACACACACACACACACACTCACCTACTTTCTGATTAAGGTAGTCTTGCAATGACTGACACAGGAAGGGTCAATAACCGGGGTACCGAGCAAGCTGGGGAGGGATGGAGAGGAGAGACTCCAACAGCAAGAGGACAAATTGGAAAGATTACAAAGCCCTTCTTGAAAATGTGAAAATGAAGGAAGCAATATGGTAATTAGAAATGAGAAAGAGAAAGCTGTGGGCACAATACATCAAGGGACACTGAAGCAGAATGATGAGAAAGATGATGACAAGGATCTACATATGAAAAGAACAATAGTTATACAGTGACTAATCGAGGAATGAATTCCTTTCAAAACACAAGAGGGTACTATATGAAAGACTAAGAGTTGGGAGATATCTTAGATGTTTGAATGCTTACCGGGCGATGACAAAGCTTGTGATATCACATTGTACTGGACCATATACTCAGAATACTACGAATTGTTCTGGTAGAATTTACCAATGTACATGCAGTTGAATATATAAGGAAGCACAAACATTTATTAAGGAGGTCAGGGAATTAATGTAATGTTTACATAGAACGATTCATGACAAAGCAAGAGCAGCAGGACCATAAATCACAGATTTCATGCCTGTAGAAATGAAACAATCAAACATTGACTGGAAGGATGTTGACCTTCGATGTGCCCTAACACGCCCCCCACCCAACCCTCCATTACCTGAAAATGACCGGACCAGTACCTCCCTGCTGTACCCTATTCCCAGACCCATACATGCTTTGTCACACTATTGTACAAACAGTAGAAGGAGGAAATTAAGGATACATATGCGCAAGTTGTAAAAGAGAAAGAGACTATCACGGAAGTGTTTCTGGAAGTCCAAACCAGAAATGACCAAGAAGAAACAGAAGTTAGGCAAACAATTAGGAAAGAACTAGTTACCAATAGTAAACTACAACAATACAAGTCCAAAATAATTTTTGGGTGTTTAGACACGAAAATATCATCTAGGGAGGACAGAGCAGCAGTAGAGATAAAAATCATAGAGAAAATAGTAGATTATAGTGACGATTTAGTGAAAATAGTGATTTTAGGACGATAGGAAAATATGAGAAAGAAAAGAACCCCTCCTTAAGGGTGACATATAATGGAGGGGAAACAAATGACGGAAGTGTTTAGAATTGCCGGAAAATTGGAGAGTGGTGAGGTTGGCAAATTTTGGTCAATAACGCAGGACCTCTCAAAGGACGACAACAAACCTTGATGAAGCAAAACATCTAAATAGGAATAGAAATGAAGGAGAAAGAAATTATTTTTTCTACAAAGTGTTAGGGACTGGAAAGCTATTGAAATGGTACATAAAAATCAAGCAACAAAATCATTAGAGGAAAAGATAAGGGAAAGGGAACATGTTCCTGAAATTTGTATATTCAACAAATTCAAAGAAAGGTAGTTGGAAATGAATGGTTGTCGAGGGCACTTGGTGTCAATTTGGTGTCAATTGCTGACTGTACAAATAGTGCAAATCAAATGCAATATCATTCATAGATACCTGGGAACACTAATATGGATGAAATGATATGCATTCTCTGGATGGGGTTCATATATCTAGAGTTGGGGCTGTTGCTATTGGAAACTCATTGGAACCGGTGGATGGAGAGGTTTGTTTGGGTTTAAACTGTTAATAGATAGTGGTATGGGAATTGACATGGAGAAAGGAGGTAATAAAAGTATGTGCTTGTGAGAGGCAACACATTTGCAAAATGATCAAGGAAACAGAAGGTCCTCAAAATAACGATACACTTAGGGTATATTACACGAACAGTTGGAGTCTAAGAAACAAAATAAACGATATAAATGCTCTTGTCTGCACAGAAAAAATAGATATTATTGCACTTACCGAAACGTGGATGAATGTAGAAAATAGAGAACTATTAGCTGAATATCAAATAAATGGATTTAAACTATTTCACACAGATATATTAGACAAGGAGGGGGAGTAGCCATATATGTTAGGGACATTTTGAAATGTAGTCTCAAAGAGGGAATCAAAACTGAGCCTCCCAGAAACTATTTAGCTAGAATTAAACGATAATGCTATAAATCTTATAAAAGGAGGTATATACAGGCCATCAAACATAGAATGAAAGCAAAGCATCTATGGGATTATATATCTAGAGCATCTAGGACAAACAGTATTTGTGACATTGGTGCCTTTAATTTTAGTGGAATAAACTAGCAGTGAAACAAATAACTGACATCGAAATAGTGAGCGAGCTAGGGAACAGTGATCACAAATGTTGGAAATCCGACACATGTTAACATTCTATAGTTACCCATTAAGAATTTAGACAATGGGTGATTCTGTGATGTCACCAACAACACGTATATATATTAACTCTCATTTCTTTTAAACTTTAGTCTAGTGTTTAAACTTAATAAAATAGTATTCACTAGGAAGGGAGCCGGTCGGCCGAGCGGACAGCACGCTGGACTTGTGATCCTGTGGTCCTGGGTTCGATCCCAGGCGCCGGCGAGAAACAATGGGCAGAGTTTCTTTCACCCTATGCCCCTGTTACCTAGCAGTAAAATAGGTACCTGGGTGTTAGTCAGCTGTCACGGGCTGCTTCCTGGGGGTGGAGGCCTGGTCGAGGACCGGGCCGCGGGGACACTAAAGCCCCGAAATCATCTCAAGATAACCTCAAGATAGGACTGAATATAAATAAATACAATAGAAAATATAATTTGGCTCCCTTGTTACTGTTAAATAGAACCAGCAGATATTATTGGAACACCACATCAGGAGGGAGGCGAGTCACGCACACAAAACTTTTAAACAAAGTAACGAAACAGAGAGGGCTCTTCACGAGCAAGCATAACTCGTCATAGACTCCCAAAATATGAGTCAACCAACCGAGTAACTGCCACAGCAACCTTTACAACACAGTACCTGAGTATCCAACTTGTTTTTTTATTTAATTTTATGAGGCCTTTTAAATATAAATCTATAAACTTGCCGGTTATACTGTGAGCTTAAGGCTCAACCAAAGTAAGTTTACTCAGCACATATTCCTGTCACACCTGTACCTCATATGTTAATGTGCCATTATTAATGTCCTTTACTTTGGCAGGTAAATTGTGATTTGGAGTTACTGAAACGATAAGCTGACCCACACAAACTGGAAAGTTTCTTGCTACTCTAGCTGTACACAGATGCCACTGTGCTAGGCTGCCATTACAAGGCCCTGGACCACATGTGCCACACCCTAACAGATGTTGGATGAAACATATCCAACCTAATTAGGCCATAACAACTACACAGCTAAGGGTATAACAATCTTTTTATTCACTAAAGTAGATAATTAATAATACTGCATATTAGGCCACCAAATGTGGTATAATTTATATTTAGCAAGAGGTAAATAATTGTAACTTATTATGTATCCACTCATTGTGGTATAAGTTATAATTGTCCTTCTAAACTATGTGTAGATAAGTTCTAGCAGGCTGAATCAAATATACATGCCACTTAGAATCATAATAATTCAATATTGAAGATAACAAATAATATAATAAAAATAAATAAAGGTCTTCTAGGATTTTCCGACATACGAAGGTTCTCAATGAACCGGATAAGCTAGGGTAAACCAGTGGTTCATCAAGTCTAGGATCAATATAAATTAATTAGTGCAATATTTGCATATATATAAATTACACCAGGAATACACTACTGAACAATTTTCTTTCCTGACTTACTTAATCTCGGCTAACAGTGAACAGATCTTACAGGCACTAATATTGTTCCAAGGACTGAACCAAAGAAAAATTGTGCTATTTCATTACAAGAGGTTGATAAGAGGCCAATTATTCCCATAAATGTATATTTAAGTGTTTACACATTACATTATTATTGTACCCAAACAATTACTGCTTATTGCCATTATTTACAGCCAACTCTTATACAAGGGTAGGACAATAATAGACTGGAGTTGGAGTCTAACTTAATTTATTGTGCTAATCTAGTGTATGGTAAAGAATTTACACATGTCTAGAGTTAAACCAATAGTACAGCCTAGCAAGTATATATATTTTATTGTGCAGTTTCTTATGTTAACCATAACCATAGTAATAATTTAACTACAATCATTTCAGCTTTGAGTGTTAGTCTGTGTCTCTGTACCAACTAAGAGTGATAAAGACGAGCTAAATTGAGGTATATCCAGCATAGATACAAGGTTACCACTCAATTCATAGTGTGTATGATTATGTAATGTGTAATAAATAAATGTTAAACGGCTCTAGTTCAGGCCCTAGAAACAGCCCAAATCCAAGCCCATCAAGGCTTGACCCTAAAGGTGGAAACAGAGAAGTGTGGGCACATATGCAGTGGGTCCCTCCAAACCTACAGTTAATGTGTCACCCAAAACGGTGACTCCCAAAGGTGCAGTTAACGTGTGGAGGCCGTGTCTGTTCTGTGAAGAACATTCCATTTACAACTGCAATGCTTACCCAGATCTTGCTACACGTGTAAAACGACTCAAGGAGTTGCACAGATGTACTAGGTGTCTAAGATCACATAACCCCGATACCTGTGCAACTCAAATGCGCACCTGCAATAGATGCAGTAAGAGTCAACACCATACAGCACTGTGTGGGGACTCAAGTACAAAGTCTCCCAAACCACAGGTGGAGGAAGGAACTTCCACTTCAGTACAGCTCTGTAAAGTACGTCCAGATGTAAGTGTACTATCAACAAAGTTTGATCATAAATCAGCTTTGCCCACTGCCCAATAAATCCTTAAGAACAGAAGGTCCAAAGTCACCATATGAGGATTATTTGACCAAGGATCCCAAATGACATTTATCTCCCAAGAGATGGTAGATGCCTTGAAACCGTGTCTGTTCTGTGAAGAACATTCCATTTACAACTGCAATGCTTACCCAGATCTTGCTACACGTGTAAAACGACTCAAGGAGTTGCACAGATGTACTAGGTGTCTAAGATCACATAACCCCGATACCTGTGCAACTCAAATGCGCACCTGCAATAGATGCAGTAAGAGTCAACACCATACAGCACTGTGTGGGGACTCAAGTACAAAGTCTCCCAAACCACAGGTGGAGGAAGGAACTTCCACTTCAGTACAGCTCTGTAAAGTACGTCCAGATGTAAGTGTACTATCAACAAAGTTTGATCATAAATCAGCTTTGCCCACTGCCCAATAAATCCTTAAGAACAGAAGGTCCAAAGTCACCATATGAGGATTATTTGACCAAGGATCCCAAATGACATTTATCTCCCAAGAGATGGTAGATGCCTTGAAACTCATATCTGTACATGAGACAAAAATAGACATAGCAGGATTCCTGACTTGGACTAACTCAGGAGTCCGAGTCTTCAAGGTGGTACAACCTAGAGTACGTTCAGGCGGTTGTGTCCAAAAGGTACAGGTTCTTGTCATAGACAAATTCCCATCAGACCTGTAGGTTTATGACAACAGCCAAATTCCTAGAAGAAAAGGGAATCAAGTTGGCTGACAAAATCACGTCTGACAACCTCTCATATATTGGAATCCTTATCGGTTCAGACGTCTACCATAAGTTTATCAAAGAAAAGGATGAAAAACAGGGCATGAACCTGTTAACGTCTGCAGAAGGTAATTTGCTAACAGGCCCAGTATTATGGCTGAAGCAACCCATACCTGTAGACCACCAACAAGCCAACCCAGTGATGATTGCATGACTAGGAGAACAGTCACCACTGCAATTCAGAGACAATTATGGGCTCTGGCAACTCTCGGCCTTGTCCCTGAACAACTTAGCCTCGGAGGAAACCACACATAACGCATTAGAGGGAATGTTTAGGTCCCCTCCAATACAGTTTCTGTGTGCTATTCTCCTACCACCAATTTACAAGTGACATATCCCCCCGCCGGCACATTATACATACATACATATATATATATATATATATATATATATATATATATATATATATATATATATATATATATATATATATATATATATATATATATATTTTTTTTTTTGTGACGATAATCTCTTTCAAGAGAGATTGAGCCTGCTCTTCTCTACATCAAGTTACGCATATTACACAACAATAAGATGCTACCTTCAAGATACATCTACCAGTAGCACAAAAAGTTTTGACCAGGAGGCAAACGTACCCAAGACTCACCCCCTTCTCCACACTCCCTCCACGCCGGCTCATCATCAACCAGCCAACTACCCTTCCCAGCCTGCCTGCTCCTGATTGGTGACTCGCCGACTGCACACCTGCACTTCTGCACCTCAGCGCCCTCTACCTGAGTCGATGTCTGGGCTTGAACCAGTCATTGAAGTCAAAATATCCTTGTGCTCTCAAGCAGTGAACAACTAACTGATATACGCTGTGTATCAAGTGGATGTTTCTCAGCTAGCGCCATATTCTCAGCACCTGATTATTTTTCACTGTGTATTTATATTATTGTAGAGTAACTTCATCCCTATTATTCATTTATGTTATATTTTTTTGACTTGTTTGTTTGCACTGTACATAGCCAAGGGATTGTCTTTGTTTATAATTTGTTTTCTATATTAATTAAAGTTTCATTGTTCATTCTATGTGTTTTGTGTGTCTTCCCTTACTTTACCACAGATAAACAGGCAAGCAGTCTTATCTTTTTTTTTAAGTGTGACTAGGCATTGACACCAGCCATTGGAGGACTACCGAACATCTACACTCCTACACTTTCCCGTCACATTTAATGGGGGCCTGTCCAGGAGCTTCACTCAGGTACTGGTACCAGAATGTCAATTTGTGGTAAGCGTACTTGGCTTTGATACAGTTGCTTTTCAATATTTTCATTACTTTTAATATTTATATGGTGCTGTGTGTATTGTGCATTCCGAGAGTAGCATATTGTGAGTGTTGGATAACTTTGCATTACATGGTGACTGTAGGCTGCAGTCATTCTCTTAATTGGTCATCCCTCCCTCTGTGTTATTACTCGTGTTTTCCACCTTTTGTCCCTAGGATATTTCTCAATCTCAGACAGATCATCATTTTGGTACCCTGGTACTTTGGTTTGTCTTCGGGTCAAAGCACCCTATCTTCTGCAATCCGATCGAAGGAGGATAAAGAGGGCCATAGTTCCTCTAGCACGGACTACATTGCTGAGTCGGGACCTCAGCAGCAGTTCTCGTCACCAGTTGACACTCGCACCCCTACACGTCGGTCAGAGATGATGATATTTACTTAGGTAGGGAATTAGCTTTCTTTTTTCAGAGCACAAAGTTCGCTAATTCTGTAAGTATCATATGACATTTAGTGGGAAAACCCTTGCTTCTGTCCTATAGAGACTCGGCAAGGTATGCCTACATTCTTGGACTACCTTATTCACTTTTGGAACAATTAAATGTTTCATTTGTTTTAGAAACTATCAGTTTCATTTACTTAGTAGGATTTTCTTGCCCTTATTCTCTTACATTGAGTACCGGGTACAAGATTTCCTGCGATTTTGATTGACTAATCATTTACCATACTAAAATTAACATTAATTGTTAAATTCCACAGGATAGTTACCAGTTGCCACGTTATCCTGTTACTGACACTTCCGTATCACAAGTATTCGTTGTACATTTATTTGCTATTTTTCACCATGTTTCGTCTCCAAGCTTTTCGTAACGCTCCAGCAGGTGAAATAGGGAATTTAAGTCGTGCCAAGAGGACCGAATTACAAACTCTTGCACACGAGTATCAACTAGATGCTCCCCCTGGAGCCAACAAAAATGAGTTGCACAATTTAATAATGGATCACCTCTTAGACGAAGGGAAGATTGACTCTGAAACTCACACCAGCCATTGACCCTGAAACTCACGAAAATTATTCTATTGCAGATAAACATGCCCTGGCAACTATGAAGCTCAAGCTCGAACTTGCAAAGCTCGAGAGGGAGCAACAGGAAGAAGCTCTCCAAATGAGGGAACGCGAGGCCACACTGAGGAAAGAAGAAGCTGCAATCAGGAAAGAAGAACAAGAATGTGAGGCTGACATAAAGAAAGAACAACAAGAACGTGAGATGGCCCTACTCAAAGAGCGTGAGCGAGTACAGCTTGAAGCAAAACAACGTCACCTGGAGATACAACGCGAGCATGACAAGAAGCAAGCCGATATGGCTATAGCATGTCGTCAACAAGAACTCGCGTTGGAAGCTACACACTACACTCAACGCCAACAAGCTACCGCTAGTCTTCCCGTAAGTTTCAATATCTCCCATGCAAGTAAGTTAATGCCACCATTTGTTGAGACAGAGATTGATGTCTTTTTCACCAATTTTGAGACCCTAGCTAATAAACTTAGCTGGCCTGCAGATCAATGGTCTACCCTTCTCAGAGTGCATCTCACAGGTAGAGCTGCAGTTACTCTCAGTACCTTAGCGTCTGAGAATGACTACCAGACCCTGAAGCAAGCAGGTTTAGACGCCTACCTTCTCTCCACCGAAAGCTACAGACGAAAATTCCGTGATCATCTAAAGGCAAGTACCACCACCTTTCTAGAATTTGCCAATACAAAGAAAAGATATTTCATGAAATGGCTGAAAGCAGCACATGTCTCTGAATTTTCAGAACTCGTCAACCTCATGCTAGTTGAGGAATTCTTGAGACGTGTTCCCCCTTCCGTCCGTTTATATTTAGCAGACAAAGAAGAAACCGACTACATCAGATGTGCGAAGTCAGCTGACACTTACAACCTCATCCACCGGCTAACACCAGAACCACCTTCCAGCAAGAAGTCTTGGTATAGTTATGATAAAGTAGGTACAGATCAAGCAAGCTCTCAATTGTATTGTAAGTATTGCAATCTCTATGGACATACCATAGACAGATGTTGGAAAGCTCAATACAAAGGCAATGAAACTACTAAACCCAAACCGACTCCTCCTAAGTCCGGTAAGCCTGTGATGAATGTTGGTGTTCCTGTTAATGATCTTTCTCTCTTCAGCAAACGCCTGTATCCTGGAACTGTCTCTACCAACGGTACAGATTCGGAAGGACGTTTCAAATTGAAGATCTTGAGGGACACAGCGGCTCTTCAATTAATAATATTGAAATCAGCTGTGCCTAACATCACCTACACCGGGGAAACCGTCCTTATCACTGACCTCACTGCTACCACACCGTAGCCACTCGCCAGAGTCCACCTGGATTGTCCTTTTGTGACCGGTGAAGTCCAAGTCGCCATCAGGGAGAAGCCTTTTCCCATGTCTGTAGTGCAACTTCACCTGGGCAACGACTTGGCAGAAGATCTGCAACCGTCCAACCTGATCATCATGGACAAACCCCAGGTGCGTACCTCTGTAGTGGACAATCCCATCTTTAAGTATGTTTCAGCAGAGGTCCAAGAAAGTGATGAAAACGGCCTGGACTATGACCGTGCATCACTGAGGTAACGGAAAACGGCCTGGACTACGACCGTGCATCACTGAGGTAACTGAAAATGGCCTGGACTACGACCGTGCATCACTGAGGTAACGGAAAACGGCCTGGACTACGACCGTGCATCACTGAGGTAACTAAAAACGGCTTGGACTACGACCATGCATCACTGAGGTAACTAAAAATGGCTTGGACTACGACCGTGCATCACTGAGGTAACTGAAAACAACCCAGACTACGACCCTGCCTTGAGAAAGCAAAAATACACCGTCGTAGTCATGATTTCCACTACTGTTATCTTACATGATGACACTAGTTATACAGTCTCGCATGGAATCATCTTATCTTACCGGCAATGGAGCCGGTCGGCCGAGCGGACAGCACGCGGGACTTGTGATCCTGTGGTCCTGGGTTCAATCCCAGGCGCCGGCGAGAAACAATGGGCAGAGTTTCTTTCACCCTATGCCCCTGTTACCTAGCAGTAAAATAGGTACCTGGGTGTTAGTCAGCTGTCACGGGCTGCTTCCTAGGGGTGGAGGCCTGGTCGAGGACCGGGCCGCGGGGACACTAAAAGCCCCGAAATCATCTCAAGATAACCTCAAGATCTGATGACACTGGTGATAGAGTCTCTCATGGTGTTATCTCACCTGATGACACTGGTGATACAGTTTATCCTGGTGTTATCTTACCTGATGACGCTGGTGATACAAGCGTGTTATGGTGTTATCATTCTTGATGATGCTGGTGATTGTCTCTCATGGTGTTATCTTACCTGATGACACTGGGAATACACTCTCGTTGTGTTATATTTCCTGATGACACAAGGGATACATTCTCGTGGTGTTATCTTACCTGATGACACTGGGGATACAGTCTCTCACGGAAGTAAACCCGTGGCGCTGACAGTCGGTAGATATGAGTTGGATGGTTGGCAGCTTTTCACTCTTCCATGTGTAGAAGAGCGGTATGTTGGATGATGGTACTCTCCAAGGCGCCAGCTTCAGTCTAAGGTGAACTTTTCTCCACGGAATAAACTGAATTTTATCAATAGCAAATTAAGACAAACGAATTAACAGTATGACAAACATAATGAAATTACGAAAAACTCACATTCTGAATGCAGTAGTTGTCCATAGTTACACACATATTATTTCCAAATTAATTTTTTTACATAATTTGAAAACTTCAGTGAATAATTTATTTGATATTTCATTCAGTATTATATTGCTCACTATAGGATTATATTACTCACCATCGTCTTGTATTACTCAAAGAACGATTATATAACTCACCACAATGTTTTATTACTAACTGTAGGGTTGAATTAATCCCTGCAGGGTTGTATTACTCAGTGCAGGGTTGTATTACTCACTGCAGGGTTGTATTACTCACTGCAGGGTTGTATTACTCACTGCAGGGTTGTATTACTCACTGCAGGGTTGTATTACTCAGTGCAGGGTTGTATTACTCAGTGCAGGGTTGTATTACTCACTGCAGGGTTGTATTACTCACTGCAGGGTTGTATTACTCACTGCAGGGTTGTATTACTCACTACAGGGTTGTATTACTCACTGCAGGGTTGTATTACTCACTGCAGGGTTGTATTACTCATTACAGGGATTGTAATTGTATTACTCACCGTAGGATTGTGGATAACTGTGTACCAGCAGCGACAGACAGTTGCATCGACAGTCAGCAAATGCACTAGAGGCACGTGCGTGAACACCATCTCCAGCACCTCTCTGGGCAGGCTGAAGTCCACCACTTCCGAACACATCCTGCAATAGTTACAAGTCCACCACTTCCGAACACATCCTGCAATAGTTACATGTTCACCACTTCTGAACACATACAGCTATAGTTACATGTTCACCACTTCTGAACACATACAGCTATAGTTACATGTTCACCACTTCTGAACACATACAGCTATAGTTACATGTTCACCACTTCTGAACACATACAGCTATAGTTACATGTTCACCACTTCTGAACACATACAGCTATAGTTACAAGTCCACCACTTCTGAACACATCCAGCAATAGTTACAAGTCCACCACTTCTGAACACATCCGGCAATAGTTACATGTTCACCACTTCCGAACACATACAGCTATAGTTACATGTTCACCACTTCCGAACACATACAGCTATAGTTACAAGTCCACCACTTCTGAACACATCCAGCAATAGTTACAAGTCCACCACTTCTGAACACATCTGGCAATAGTTACATGTTCACTTCTGAACACATCCGGCAATAGTTACATGTTCACCACTTCTGAACACATCCGGCAATATTAACATGTTCACCACTTCCGAACACATCCGGCAATAGTTACATGTTCACGACTTCCGAACACATCCGGCAATATTAACATGTTATGTGAAATTTTACCATTTTAATATATTTATTGTGCATCAAGTTTATAAAACTTAAAAGCTATGAATATTAGTCTTCTGTTAGGCTTAAACATTATTTACAATTTGTTAACATATAAACTAAATAATTATAAGGTTTTCCACTATTATTATATTATTCCGATGAAATAATGGTTGATGACGCGCTTGTGACGCCCCTCTATTCTACAGAATAAAAGAGTGCTAAGAAATTAATACATTTTGCTTTTTAAACTAGAAAACTACTGTCTCTGATGCTTTGCCTCCCACCATCCATCACACACTTGGCAAACACCTCCCACCAACCATCACACACTTGGTAAACACCTCCCACCACCCATCACACACACTTGGTAAACACCTCCCACCAACCATCACACACTTGGTAAACACCTCCCACCACCCATCACACACACTTGGTAAACACCTCCCACCAACCATCACACACTTGGTAAACACCTCCCACCACCCATCACACACTTGGTAAACACCTCCCACCATCCATCACACACTTGGTAAACACCTCCCAACACCCATCACACACACTTGGTAAACACATCCCACCATTCATCACACTCTTGGAAAGCCTTCGGACAGTTGGTAGTATTAATGCTAATGGGGTCAAGTGGTTACAATTTCTACAAGATCATCCGTTCATCCGAGGTTCCGTAGCGTGTGGGGAGGGGAAGCACACGAGAGCACGAGCTCTGTGAAAAACAACACATATCTCGGAATATTTCAGTGATACAGGAACTAAACACAGTCAGCTAACTCATAAAGTGCATCTCAACTTATTAAACAATATACCATAGTGATTGACATCCGACTTTTGTGCTTTAAGGAAATAACAAGTGAATTTTGTGGAGTCCACCTCGTGGTGCCAGAACCCACCCCATAGACCCACGTCCCGTGTGCCCACCGTGTGTGTGTGTGTGTGTGTGTGTGTGCTTACTAGCAAATTGATTTCCAACAAGTGTAATAGGGGAATGTGGATCGAGAAATTAGTAATAGAGAAAGTGAATACTATTGCAAGTCGGAAATAAAGCAGAAAATCCCTTATTGTAATACAAGCGAATGATTATATCAGTGTTATAACCCAAGTAACTGGCAACTGAGGGCCTCCAGCCTCGGCCTGGGACAACAACTTGTCAACTGTACAGCCTCTGGGACCCTCGACCGTGCGATAAGTACTGACCATACAGTAGAACAAATAAACATATATATTGTTACAAATATACGGTATACATAAAATATTATAAATATATAGATATATACAACAAAACAAGGCAAAATGAGAGCAAATAAACAAATTTGTGGCCACTGTAACAACTCCTTAAAGTCGAAGGTAATGGGAATTGAATGTTATATTTGTATGAACAGATTTCATTCTGCTTGTACAGGAGTGAGCAACACCACGGGACTGAGAGCTGGCGACTTGCTCTGGGTGTGTAAAAATGACCTGCCAGCTTGGAATATCCTAAAAAACCTTCTAGATAACATGACGCATGAGCGGAAAACATCGTTCATTGAAAGCCTACCAGCCATTCAGAAGGAGTGGGAAAGGAACAACAACAATTCTAATATACCAGGGGCGGAGGCTATAGTCAGGGATGAAACTGAGGCTGAAACTCAGGAAGTTGTAAACCCTGACTCAGTAGGCCTGGATGTAGATGACAGTAAACTAGAAAGTGTACCAGACAACACTGACAGCTCGATAGGTACAGACACTAGACGGTTCCCGATAGAGCAATTCAAAACAGAAGGACAGACTTGTGCAAATTTTATGCAAAGGGCATATGCAGACATAGATATGCTGGTAATAGGAAAGGATTAGAATGCAGTTACCAACATCCCAAAAAATGTTTAAATATGCTTAGGAAAGGTGAGTGGAAACCTACATATTGGATCAATATGTAGGTTTTTCCATCCTGACATGTGCCAAACCTCACTGTAGGACAGAAAATGCTATGACCTCAGCTGCCCACACTTTCACGTGAAAGGTACGGAACGCTACATAAAGAGTGGCAAGCAGGGTAATGAATTTAGAGGAAACTCTATAAATTTTTTATACCAGACCGACAGAGAATTCAAAAGGAGGAGCATGGAGAGTGTATGGAACTGGATGCCAGATCCACTTGCATTCCAGAATTACAAATACAATTACACCCCGAAAGGGAACTACAACTACGACAGGCAACTGCCCTACAACAATCAGCACTGGTCAGAACAAACTCAATATGTCCACGCATAATGGGCTTACCGAAAAAGTCTCCCATTCAAACTATCACTAATAGAGTAACCTCATTCATCTTTGCCAACATACAAGGACTGAAAACAAGAACAAACAACAAAGTACAGTTCATAAAGGGCCTCCTCACGGAGTCAAATGCAGTATTTGGAGCTTTCACAAAACCCATGCAGGTGAATTGTTGGACAGTGAGATCTGGATTCCAGGATATAACCTATACAGGTGTGATAGGAAAATTAGGTCACATGGAGGAGTGGGTCTGTATATTAGGGAAGACCTTGTATGCTCGGAGCTCCTAAACGTTACAAATGAGGTGGTAGAGGTACTGGGATTAAAAATAGAGAAAATAAATTTAGTGATTATTCTAATATACAAACCGCCAGATGCAACGGCTGAGGAATTCACAGAACAGATTAACAAAATAGAGAATAGCCTTGATAATTTGGAGAACCCGATACCTGATATTATCTTCCTTAGTGACTTCAACTTGCCTAGTCTCAGGTGGAAAATAGCAAACAATAATATTATAAAAGGAAATCTATCGGGACCTAACCAACCACAGATTAGAGAACTACTTAGATTCTGTCACAAATTTTCACTCAATCAGCAGATATCGGAGCCAACGAGAAATTAAAATATTCTAGATCTGGTCTTTACGAACAATGAAGACATTATCACAGACATTACGATATTAGATACCACATACTCAGATCACAAACTCATTGTAGTGCAAACAACCATCAATACTCAGAATAGACCTAAAACGTTGATAAAGCGAGAGGGGCTATTCAGTAAATTCAATTTTAATAATAAAAGGATAGACTGGGAGATAATAAACAGGGAACTTACAAACATTCCATGGGAAACTGTTTTAAGTAATACAAGTAATACAATGTTTTAAGTAATACAATTCTATTCCTTCCTACAGAAGGAATAGAAAAACTGACTTCGGAAGCGTATCAAGTCTGTCTGAAACATGTTCCTTTGAGGAAAGCCAGAAAGAGATCTAACGTAGAAAGAGAACGCAGACGACACTATAAACGCAGGAAAAAAATAAAGGAACTGCTTATGCAGACACGAATTTCCCGTCAAAGAAGGAATAATTTAAATAGGGAGATTGAAGAAATCGAGCGGAAATAGAAACACTCACATGAAACTGAAGAAAGGCAGTTAGAACAGAAAGCAATTCAGGAAATAAAGAATAATCCAAAATATTTCTTCTCATATGCGAAATCAAAAGCAAAAACCACTGCCAATATTGAACCTATTCGTACAAGTGAAGGTTCATACACGGAGGATGACAAAGAAATTAGTGAAATCCTAAAAAAGCAGTATGAGGACATGTTTAGCACTCCAATAAACAACATGAAAGTGGAAGATCCAGACAATTTCCTTATGCGGGATATTCAAACCCCTGTAAATATAACTGATATCAACACGAACGCAGTAAATTTTGAAAGAGAAATTGAAAACATGCCCATGCACTCGGCCCCAGGTCCAGACTCATGGAATTCAATATTTATAAAGAAATGCAAAGTGCCGGTAGCACAGGCACTCAGTATAGTGTGGAGGAAGAGCTTGGACATGGGGGAGATACCAGATGCACTTAAAGTAGCAGACATAGCCCCCTCTACACAAGGGAGGGAGCAAAGCATTGGCATAGAATTATAGACCAGTTGCACTAATATCGCACATCATAAAAGTATTTGAGAGAGTGATTAGGAGTCAGGTCACCAATTTCATAGAGACCAATGACCTTCACAACCCAGGCCAACATGGATTTCGAGCGGGAAGATCGTGCCTCTCACAGCTACTTGAGCACTACGACAAAGTCACTGAGGCATTAGAAGAAAAACATAATGCTGGTGTGATATACACGGACTTCCCAAAGGCTTTCGATAAATGTGACCATGGCGTGATAGCACACAAAATGAAGTCAATGGGAATAACCGGTAAAGTAGGACGCTGGATACTCAGTTTTCTGTCAAACAGGACTCGACGAGTAACGGTCAACCATATAAAATCGAGTCCAAGCGCAGTTAAAAGCTCTGTACCTCAGGGTACAGTCCTTGCACCACTGCTTTTCCTTATTCTCATATCAGATATAGACAAAAATACAAGTCACAGCTTCGTATCATCCTTTGCAGATGACACAAAAATCAGTATGAAAATTACCTCGGCTGAAGACATTGAAAAACTTCAAGCTGATATTAATAAAGTTTTCGACTGAGCATCAGAAAATAACATGATGTTTAACAGTGATAAATTCCAGGTACTCAGGTACGGTAAAAATGAGGACCTTAAACATAATACAGAGTACAAAACACATTCAAACGTACCCGTAGTAGGAAAACAGCATGTAAAGGATTTGGGAATAATAATGTCTGATGACCTAACGTTTAAGGAGCATAACCAAGCAAATATTGCGACAGCCAGAAAAATGATAGGATGGATTACGAGAACTTTCAAATCCAGGGATCCCATCACAATGGTTGTACTCTTCAAGTCACTTGTGTTGTCCCGTCTTGAGTACTGCTCAGTACTCACTTCCCCCTTCAGAGCAGGAGAGATTGCTGAAATAGAGGGAATACAGAGAACATACACGGCACGCACAGACGCAATAAAGCACCTAAATTATTGGGATCGTCTCAAAGCCCTCCAAATGTACTCACTAGAAAGAAGACGAGAGATATATCAAATAATATACACCTGGAAGATACTGGAGGGCCAAGTACCAAATCTACACAGTAAAATAACAACGTACTGGAGTGAACGATATGGAAGAAAATGCAGAATAGAACCAGTGAAGAGCAGAGGTGCCATAGGCACAATCAGAGAACACTGTATAAACATCAGAGGTCCGCGGTTGTTCAACGTCCTCCCAGCAAGTATAAGAAATATTGTCGGAAGAACCGTGGACATCTTCAAGAGGAAACTAGATTTATTCCTCCAAGGAGTGCCGGACCAACCGGGCTGTGGTGGGTATGTGGGCCTGCGGGCCGCTCCAAGCAACAGCCTGGAGGACCAAACTCGCACAAGTCAAGCCTGGCCTCGGGCCGGGCTTGGGGAGTAGAAGAACTCCCATAACCCCATTGTAGCGAGTAGATTATCCCAATAATATACTCGCTCCAAATGCTTTGTTAATATTCCTGTCAACCTTTGGAGATGAATGAGGTGAGGCGTTGCCCGGGCATATAAGCAGCAGAATAGCAAACATTAACAAGAGTCTACTTTCAAGTGTGGTCTAGAGCAGACACTTGCGAGATACTGTACCGACGCTCAGTGCGCTCAACTCACACCAAAGTATCACCTGTGTACTTCTGTATATTCGACCAAATATATATATAGTATCTTAGTGTCTGTGTTTATTTGTCACCATACTTTACGTAACAATAGAACCGTTACATTGGTGACCCCAGAGAGTTTCGACGATACCCAGCCACGATGGACTACAACATGGACTCTCACTGGACCTCTACTGCTACTGTTTGCTGTGATGGAACACTGCCAACACCCTCGCCACAGCTATGATTTTCATCGCGTCCATCTCTGCATTTTCATCTACTACGGCTTGCTGCTCCACGATCGTTACTCACTCATCTGACAGCCTCATCAATGATTACATCATGTTGGATCTACAGCTTGTCCTGCCGACTGTCCGTCGCTGCCAGGGCACTGCTTGTCCTACGCCCACGACAGCTGCTCTGTCATAAGATTCATCTACACGTTCACTGCATTTTGATACTCGGCCGACTCAAGCCCTTTGCGCAGTACAGGACTTACAGCTTCCGTTTCCGACACTTCGTCGCCTTCAGGACAATTCAGCTCTAGATGTGATTACCTCGTTGTCCTAACTACGTGCCTACATTACCTCCTAATGTCCTGGTGCCCGAGCCCATCCGCCCCGGATCTAAATGCTCCACCAGCGACCCAAGGACGCAATAATTATGCACATTCTTCTCTCCTGCTACACCGAGCTTGTCCACACACTGCCTACATCTTTTGGTACCAGACTACAATTTCCACTGTCAACAATGTAGTACTCGGCATGTACAGTCCTAATCAACCCAAGACGCTACAGCTTCGACACAGAGCAGACAGCAGACTACGACCGCATCGAGCCGCCACGCTCTCGCTCCCCGAGTTTACACTCACAATTCTCAATCGAGCCGCCACGCTCTCCCACATAGAGCTCTACGACTCCGGCCTCACTCAGCTCTCTGCTCTGCTCCAGGCTTCGTCTCAACGTCTGCGACACTGCTAAATCCAGAGACACATCCGCCGACTACGCAGTTCACTTTTCGACCACAGTTACCAGCAGCACCGCCACCTACGACAACGGACGATCCTGTACGACCTCCCACCCCAGTTACCAGCCGCACCACAACCTGATCCTACGACGACGGACGATCCTGTGCGACCTCCCACCCTACGACCCCAGTTAGATGACATCAGCGAAGAGGAGGAAGTTAACTTTGATGGTTATGTAACGCGAGCAGGGCGTACAATTCACCGACCAGCTAAGTTCCTTGATCAAGTATTTTTCCTTTCATCCCCTGGGAGGGGGAGTTCTGTAGCGAGTAGATTATCCCAATAATATACTCGCTCCAAATGCTTTGTTAATATTCCTGTCAACCTTTGGAGATAAATGAGGTGAGGCGTTGCCCGGGCATATAAGCAGCAGAATAGCAAACATTAACAAGAGTCTACTTTCAAGTGTGGTCTAGAGCAGACACTTGCGAGATACTGTACCGACGCTCAGTGCGCTCAACTCACACCAAAGTATCACCTGTGTACTTCTGTATATTCGACCAAATATATATATAGTATCTTAGTGTCTGTGTTTATTTGTCACTATACTTTACGTAACAATAGAACCGTTACACCATCAACCAGGTATCAACCAGGTATCCAGATATGATGACCAGACCACACACTAGAAGATGAAGGGACGACGACGTTTCGATCCGTCCTGGACCATTCTCAAGTCGAGGGAGATATCCAGATACCTGTCTCTTGGGAAACAATGAACCAACTCACATCAGGGGAGGACGGCTTGACTATGCCTGCATGTTAAACTCTCAGGGATTATGCGGGGAGGCTCGGGTTGTTCGGGAACTATTTAGTGACCACTTTTGCCTTGAACGTTGAATTACCACTGAGGAAAAAAACAAGTCCACTTTCAAAGGAAAAGACTAAATATTAATAAAGATATGAACAATTATTTTATTCAATATAGGGAAGACTGGTATCAACAATGCACGCCGCTCTGCGTTGATAGTTTTTACGAGGACATGGTCGAGAACATAGAGAAATTAGTACAGAGGGAAAATAACGGGGGCAGGGGAAGCAAGACGCATGGACCTAAGCAATTTAAATATTCTAATGATCAGCAACTTAACGGGTGGGAGAGAATGCTAAGGAGTGCACATAAAGAATGGTTAAGAAATGGAATGAGGAATGAAGAGAACATTACAATGTTAGAAGTGGCTAGGGAATGTAGTCAGGTGAGGAAGGAGGCGCGGGACAGATACTGGCAAGACTTTGCTCAGTCCATTGGTAATACTAAGAACCTTAAAGACATATGGAGAGCAGTAACCAAAATCAGGGGTTGTAAGACCAAATTCATTCCTCACTCAGATCCAGGGAAGGTTGCTAATGAGTTAGTAGATAAATGGGCAAGTGCTGCTGGTATGGAGTCCTTACCTGCAGACACGAGAGTCACCATTGAGTCATGGGAAAATATTAGAAATGGAGTAACTTTATGTGCTTTATATACAAGATCTGTAACATGCACTGAGATAACTCACGATGAGCTACTGGATGCTATAAAAAGTGGCAGCTCTACTGCTCCGGGAAAAGATGGAGTAACATATGACATTCTTAATTATTTAGCCGGTATGAAACCTAGTCCCTTACTTGATTGGTTTAACATGAGTTATAGGGAGGGAAAGTTACAAAGAAAATGGAAGGAGGCTGTCATCATTCCCATCCCTAAGTCAAACGGAGGCTACAGGCCTGTCTCCTTAACATCCTGCTTTTGTAAAATAATGGAAAAGGATTTTGTTAAATAGGCTACTCTACCTTGTAGGTGATAATATGTCCAATAATCTCTTTGGTTTTATCAAAGGCATAAGTACTGCGAACTGTCTCTTAAAGTGTTTGTCTAATGTGGATGACAATTGTAGAGTTTTTCTTGATCTGCAAGGAGCATTTGATAAAGTCAATGGGGAAGTAATCTTATACGAATTAGCCAATCTGGGAATAACAGGGAGATTGCTACATTGGATAAGGGATTATCTACAAGGCAGAAAAGGTTAGGTGTATTACCAGGGATACATGTCTGAGGAACGGAGGTTTCAGTTAGGTACCCCCCAAGGGGGAGTTTTAAGTCCCACCTTATTCAATGTATTAATGAACAGATTAGCATCAGAGATGTATCCTCCAGGGGTCACGACGATCATATATGCTGATGACATTCTTATACAAAGCACTTCTGGGAACAAAATATTCAAATTGCTCTTAACATACTTGGTACAACCTGTCACAAGTTAGGCTTAGTTATTAATGCAGACAAAACCAAATATGAGTATAGGAAACAAAGAAATATAACACTTACTCTAAATGGTGTGGAACTGAGCCGTGTTCAGAAGTACAAGTATCTGGGCATGTATGTTGGATACACATGTGAGAGTAAAAATGTTGAAATAAATCATATCAGCACCTTATGCAAAGCCCGTCTGCATCCTCTAAAAGCACTGGCTTTTTCTGGTAAAGGTGTAGGGGTACCTATCTTGCGGATGTTATATAAACATAAGCACTGTTCGGTCCCTGATAGACCACGCAGCACCCGTTTTGTCTTACACAGGCCAAGGCAGAATTAAAAAAATAGAGCTGATGCAGAACGAGGCTATGAGGATTATTCTTGGATGTCAAAGAAATGCAATGATTGAAATAATGAGAATCGAATTAAATTTACAGAGTGTGTATGATAGAGTCCGTAATATTAACACTAGAGTATCTATTCGTTTCATGCGGAGAAAAGGAGGGGATAAGCTGTTTCAGAGCGTTCAGACCTGCCTGAGTGACGTGCACACTTCCAGGAAACTGAGGGAGACACAACACGAGGGGATTAGCTCATGACCTCAGGGAATACGATGTACTTGACTGTGGTAAACCCTCTCGACAGTGTAATAGGTCTGCTCCCTGGAAAGTACAGAAAATAGACGTCGAAATTGTACCTCTCAAGGTGAGAAAGATTCATCATGAACCGGGACAGTTACGGTGTTTGTATGGAAGCATATCTTGGTTACCAAGAGGCAACAGTTTACATGTATATTGCGACGGGTCGGTGGCGGAGGATGGCAGGGTGTGGTGTCCTAATAAGGTAATATACTGAGTTTGGGACTGTGGACGAGAAAATTGAACTCTGACTTAGTAATTATATATCATCCACACAAGCTGGCCATTCTGGCGTGTTTGGAGGAAGTACGTCGTGACGACAAAGATGTTTTTGTATTGTCGATAGCCGACGAGCACTTGATTCCTTAAACAGTCGAAACCCAGTCTTCATGTTCATAGCTGAGGATTGTAAGAAAAGGATAACTGAGATACAGCTGAAAGGTCATAGTGTGAAATTCATGTGGATTCCATCTCATGTTGGAATAGTGCTCAACGAGGTGGCGGATGACTTGGCCAAACGTGCCACATCAAAACCACAAGTTGACATCGAATGTGAATTCACAATGAGACAAATAAGAAGCAAAATCAGAAATATTCAGGCACAGGCAGAAGTGGAGAGGAGAGATATAATGTAGGAGAGAAGTCAAACCATGCAATACTACATGTATGTGAGTCAAAACACCCATTTCACCTATGGTAAAAGGAGAAATGCTTGGAGTGGCTCTGTGTACATGCGGCTCAGGCTTGGGTACAATTATTACTGGGAATATGGGGTAGATGTTCATGATAATGACACGAAGTGTAAACTATGTGGTATGTTAAGGTCTCACACCCTGGCCCATTATGTTCTTGATTGTCCCTTGATTAATGTATATAGAAACACTGAGATAAGGACTGTTCCTGAACAAATAGCCTGGATGTCTCACAACGGAAAGGTTGATGATATTCTTGAGAGATATAAGAATTTTGCACCAAGACTGTAATCTTTTGTTGAATTATCTGCATGTCTCTTGCAAATTGTCTATACAGTATACCTAGGTCATAAAAGTATTTGTGTGTACGCCTGATACCATACTACTTGTGTACAGGAGGAATTGTATATGTTTATGTCTCAGAATGTTCGGTAATATGTTTATTGTTTGTGATGTGTGTATATGTATGTATTAATACGATGTACTGAACGGGGTGAGAATAGCTTGAGCTACCTCATCCCTTTGTATGTGTTTTACCTTAATAAACTTATTTCAAATTCACCACCCACCATCCATCACACTCGGTGTGATGGACAGTGGGTGGTCACCTTCCACCAACCATCACACTCACTTGGTGTGATGGACGGTGGGTGGTCACCTCCCACCATCCATCACACACTTGGGAAACACCTCCCACCACCCATCACACACTTGGTAAACACCTCCCACCAACCATCACACACTTGGTAAACACCTCCCACCATCCATCACACTCACTTGGTAAACACCTCCCACCACCCATCACACACTTGGTAAACACCTCCCACCACCCATCACACACTTGGTAAACACCTCCCACCAACCATCACACACACTTGGTAAACACCTCCCACCATCCATCACACACACTTGGTAAACACCTCCCACCATCCATCACACTCACTTGGTAAACACCTCCCACCACCCATCACACACTTGGTAAACACCTCCCACCACCCATCACACACTTGGTAAACACCTCCCACCATCCATCACACACACTTGGTAAACACCTCCCACCATCCATCACACACACTTGGTAAACATCTCCCACCACCCATCACACACTTGGTAAACACCTTCCACCATCCATCACACTCACTTGGTAAACACCTTCCACCATCCATCACACTCACTTGGTAAACACCTTCCACCACCCATCACACACACTTGGTAAACACCTTCCACCAACCATCACACACTTGGTAAACACCTCCCACCAACCATCACACACTTGGTAAACATCTCCCACCATCCATCACACACACTTGGTAAACACCTTCCACCAACCATCACACACACTTGGTAAACACCTTCCACCATCCATCACACACTTGGTAAACACCTCCCACCACCCATCACACACTTGGTAAACACCTCCCACCACCCATCACACACTTGATAAACACCTCCCACCACCCATCACACACACTTGGTAAACACCTCCCACCACCCATCACACACACTTGGTAAACACCTTCCACCAACCATCACACACTTGGTAAACACCTCCCACCATCCATCACACTCACTTGGTAAACACCTTCCACCACCCATCACACACACTTGGTAAACATCTCCCACCATCCATCACACACACTTGGTAAACACCTTCCACCAACCATCACACACTTGGTAAACACCTCCCACCAACCATCACACACTTGGTAAACACCTCCCACCAACCATTACACACTTGGTAAACACCTCCCACCATCCATCACAACACTTGGTGTAACTCCTCCCAACAGTCAACACAATTATATGGTCTAACTCCTCCATCACACATTTAGTTTATCTCCTCAAACTTGGTTTAACTCTTCCTACGCGCCCACATGATATAAAATGTGTAAAAATCTGTAATTTACTTACTTATTTTATTAGAGGCTGATCGATGTCTCACAGTGTACTGTGGAAGTCCTTGATGACCCTTGAGGACACAGGATTCACTCTCTAAGGTGATGGTGGTAATGGTGCAGCTGTAACACAACCTGACGTCTGAGTGTCCTGGACAAAACTGACTTGGAAGCTCTTTTCCCAAAATGAACATGGTTCCCCAGGTAGTATCCCAGCAAATTAGAACCTGACCTTCTCATGAGGAATCGTTTCAATGGGCAGCCGTACACTCACCTTATCCCAAGAGGGTCCAGCATGGATATAGTCTATAGATATAGTTATAGCGCTATAACCTAAGATTCCCACCACCATCAATAACTAGTGTAGTCCATCTCTCCTCCCTATCCTAGCACGCTGAGGCAGTGATCTGTCGATTTTTTTTTACAAATATTTTAATAAAACATGTATTGTATCGTAGACAAACTTCATGAAATGTGTTCTTAAACTGACTATTATCTTATGTATGTTCTCTGTCGTCTGTCGCTGTATATATAAGCAACATAAGAACAAAGATAACTGCAGAAGGTCTAATGGCCCATACGAGGCGTCTCCTATTTATAACCACCCAATCCCAATCATGCACATATCCAACACACGCTTGAAATAATCAAGGGACCCCACCTCTAATTGATTAAAAAAATCAACAGCCCTGTTACCGAACCAGTATTTACCCACGTCTTTCCTAAATCTAAACTTATCAAATATATATCTATTGTTTCGAGTTCTCTCTTGTGTTGATACTTTTAATACCCTATTAATATCCTAATTGTTATGACCATTCATCCACTTGTAAACCTCGATCATGTCACCCCCTAACTCTTCGCCTTTCCAGTGAATACAGACTGTCGGGTCAACGTCGGAATAATTTACAACCTCTGAAGACCTTGGCATGCTGTGGAAAGGGAGTGGAAGTCTCTGTGCTACACATAATATATTTTAGTACTGTGAGATCCCTTATTGATTATGCTGCACTACTTGTCTTTTTTGTTTTGGTAAAGGTAGGATGGGCAAGTTGGAAAAGGTACAAAATGAGGTCATGATAATATTCTTAGGAAGCCCAAGAAATGCTATGATTGAGATAATGAGTATGGAATTGAATATGAAGAGTATTGGGGATAAAATTTCGGAGATAAATGTAGCCTCTGCCATTAGATTAATGAGATGTGGGGGAGGTAATTAATTAATCTTCTCAGTTCAAAAGGTGAGAAGTAATGAACAGTGTAAGGTAAAGTATAATAAGAGAGCATATATGAGTTCTTTATGGTTTAATGTTATAAAATATGATGTAATTGCAGAATGTATTGCTTTGCCTGGGGGATAATTCACACCACCATGTGAAGATTGTAACGTAGACGTAGTAATTATTCCCCAGAAAAGGAAAATATGTATATATGAGATTGGATTGCTGAGGTCAACATATGATAGTGTAATTAGAAAATTACCTACAGAAAACACTCTACATGAATATTGTGATGAGTCAGTAGCTAGATATGGAAAGGCAGGATGTGGAGTCTTGATTATGGAATACACTGACCTCGGTACTGTAGATACTGTTATTATACAACATGAATATGGTACACCGCAAGGTGGCATTCTCAGCTCCCTTCTCTTCAACTGTTTAATAAAATGAATAATGAGGCTGAAACTCCTACAACACTGCAGGCTGCTAAACAACGCTGACAACTTTGTCATCATCAAAAGAAAGGGATGTTGCGTGCCTTGCACCCTAATGCATAGACTGCCTCAGTGAAGAGGCAAAGCAGATTGGTATCAAACTCAACCCCACAGAGACAAAAGATATGCCCATAAAAATAGTGAAGCCCAACATAAGGAACCAACGCGGGGAAATAATATTTTAGATTTAGTGTTAACTAACAGGGAAACACAAATTAAGGACATCGAAATAGGAAGTGAGCTAGGGAACAGTGATCACAAAGAAATCAGATTTAGCATTCAATGGAATAGATCTGTAGGAGAAAATTCTGTTAAAGTGCCTGATTTTCGAAAAGCTGATTTCAATAGCCTAAGAATTTTTTTGGGTCAAATAGATTGGAAAGTCTTGTTGACCAGACCACACACTAGAAGGTGAAGGGACGACGACGTTTCGGTCCGTCCTGGACCATTCTCAAGTCGATTGAGATGAGGAATGTTGTTGTTGTTAAAGATTTAACTACTCAGGACGAAGTGTCCATGTAGCACGGGCTATGGTGAGCCCGTAATTGAGTTTAGTTATACATGATAACCTTTTTCCTGTGATATTTGGGTCTAAGTTTAAAATGGAGGAGAGGACTTCTCCTTTTTCCCTGCTTATTTATCGCTTCTGTTTTAGTGCACTGGTTTTAATCTTGTTTTCTTAACATTATCTTGGTGGCGGATGTAGATGCAGAATGCTCACTAATGAGTCCCATTCCTCAACAGCTTTTCTAATCATTGTAGTCGCGGTGGAATGTGCATCTAATGCAGCTGCTGTCGTTGGATTAATGTTGAGTTTGATGCGCAGGGGTTCAGTAGCTTCACATTCCAGTAAGTAGTGCAATAGTGGCGCCTCTGCTTCAGTTTCATAGATGTGACACTCTTTAACTATTGGGTTCATTACCTCCCAGCAGCACTTGTACCCAAGTCTGAGTCTGTGTATGGCTACTGCAATGTCTCTGGATATATTTTTGCCAGGCTTGAAAGAGGAGTAACCAGTGGCTTGTTCGTACCATATCGCAGTGGATCTTCCTTCCGCTACTTTGGCTCTGTGGCGACTTTTGATAGTAGAGAATATTTTCTTCTTGATTTGTTTCTTTATCTGTGAGAAACTTGGAGGTATTTGAACCTGTACAACAGGTAGAGCAGTGGCAGTTTTTGCTAGTGAGTCTGCCTTTTCATTACCATCTATGCCAATGTGACTTAGTATCCAATTTAGGGTGATTGACAGCCCTCGATTATGGGCATCTTTTCCTATATGTTGAATTTCTGTGAGGAGTTGTATATTATCTCTGTGCTGACTGGATAACAATGCCTGGAGCGAAGATTTAGAGTCGGTATGAATGATGACATCATGTAAATTATTCTCAATTGTATAGTTTATTGCCTCCTTCAGGGCATATAATTCTGTTTGCAATGTTGAGCACCCACTATTCATGCTCCAGTAAGCTTCATGGTTGGTAGTGTAAACTGCTGCCCCAGCGGAACCTTTTTCTTGATCAACTGATCCGTCTGTGAAGATGTGAGTCGTTGTGGGTCTAGAGATAGTTTCCATTTGTTGCTCTATTACTTCCTTGAGCCTCTGCGGGTCACATGCTGATTTTTTAACTGGTAATCTTTCAATGATTATCTTTAGATTCGATTCTTCCCATGGAGGAGGCTGTCGAAAGTGTTGATATGGTCTATCTTCCCCTTTGTTTTTAATGGTCCATTTCATGTCCATTTTCTCTAAAATCTTGACCACATTATCCATCCATGAGCTTGTTCTATACTGTAGGTTTTTCTGAAAGGATCTCTGTATACTGTCTTTGATTGACAGCCTGGCGGTTGTTCCAGTAAGTTTTCCTATTATGGTGGCTATCCTTTGTTTCATCCTGTTTTCTAATGCTGGTAAATTTGTTTCCATTCTAAGGTTCTCTCTACGCGTCCATATAGGTGCTCCAAGCATTGTTCGCAGAGCATCATTTTGAGACACTTCCAGTTTCTCCCATTGGTTATCACTGAGGGATGTAGGAGCAGGAGCAGCGTAGTCGATGAGTGACCTAACTGCTTGAATGTAGTACATTTTGAGTACTGGTAGAGATGCACCCTTTCTAAGACTGGTCAGAGAGCGCAAAGCTAAGTTTCTGGCTTTACAGCGTTGCCGAAGATATTCAATTTCTTGAGTGAATTTCCACTGGTTGTCTATTATGACTCCTAGGTATTGAAAAGAGGTAACCCACTCAATTCCTTGTCCTTGTATTGCCAGTCTGATGTCTTGAGTTCTCATTTTAACGGCCATTGCTTTTGTTTTATTGTTGTTTATTTTCACTGCCATGCGTTCCGCTTCCTTGCTGATAATATCTAGGCATTTTTGTGCATGGTTCCTGGCGCCTTTGCCATTGATGATGACCACAAAGTCGTCTGCATAGTTAAGAAGTTTGGCTTTTGGTAGCTTGAGCTTCATGAATTGTTCCATGAGACAGTTGAAGAGGAAGGGGCTTAGTATTCCTCCCTGCGGAGTTCCATTTTCCAGCCTCTTTGATGTCCATGTTTTTCCTTGGAATTTGACTTTAGCTTCTCGGTTAAGCAGGCTTCCTTTGGCAAAGGAAAGAGCATGTCCTTTGATTTCCTTATCTACAAGGCAGCACAGTGTAGCTGGAGCACTGGCTAACTCGAAGGCTTTTTCTAGGTCCAGAAAAATAAGGATTCCAGGTTTGTCATTGATTTTATCCAGGAGGGAGGTAAGGCATTCTGTGGTTCCAACACCTTTTCTGTAAGCAAACATATTTTGGTATAGTGGATTGGCTTTCCATTCAATTCGATTAAGGGCCATTCTTTCTGCAGCTTTAGCCAGACAGCTTGTTAATGAGATGGGTCTTTGATTTCCTGGGTCTTTTGGTTTTGGAATGGGAACTATAATTGCACTGTTCCAAGAGAGTGGTCGAGTTCTTGTCACCCATACTTCGTTGATGAGATTCAAGAAGGCTTCTTCACCCTTTTCTCCTAGCTTGGCTAGCATGTTGTAAGTGATTTTGTCCTCGCCTGGAGCTGTGTTTTTAGTTTTCTTTGTAGCTAATCTGAAAGAACTTCCGAGTTCTTTCAGATTGAAAGGTTGGTCTAGTTCGTCAGCTAAGGCTAAAGCATCATCTATTTTTTTCCATCTTGCTGCGTGAAGTCTTTGTTGGTGAGTCAGAGTTGCTTGAGGAAGTTGAGTGGAACTGGCTCTTGAAGCAAATAGATTTGCTAGCCTTTCTGCTTCTTGCTCTGGATGAACATGATGCGGCGGAGCAGGAGGCGATTTTCCTTTGGCCTTGTTGATCTGCCTCCAGATGTCGCCCAAGGACGTATGCTGATTTAGCTTGGCACACCACTCGAGCCATTTTTCTTCTCCGTTTTTTGCAGTTTCTTCGTGCACATGATCTCGGACAGCTCTAAGAAGTCCTAGATTAGCTTCGGTTCTCTCTCTTCTGAAATTCTTTCGTGCACGATTTAGTCTGTTATGTAGCTCTTTGATCCTATCACAGTAATACCAATGGTCCTTGTGTTGTTGGGTAATTGTTTTCCTCTTGGGGATGGCGTGATTTGCTGCTCTATGTATTGCATTTACTAAATCTTTTTCCATTTCTTCGGTGTTGTCAGGAGGAGTGTAGTTTTGGTGACAAGTTTCGAGAGCTTCCTGAAACTTCGTCCAATCTGCTTGATAAAGTCCCATCCGGGCTCGGGAGCTGGAGGTCTAGGAGGTAGTGCTATATTAATAACTGTTTTTGTAGCAAAGTGGTCACTGGTCAGAACATGATCCACTGACCAATGACACAACTCATAAATACTGGTGAAATGAGATGAGGAAGTAGAGACAGGCAATAAATAGGGAAGAGAGAGCTGAGGAGCAAAGTAAGGTGTAGTAGAGGGGATAGTAATAATAATAAGAGCTGCAGAGGGCCTATTGACCCATACGAGGCAGCTCCTATTATAACCACCTAATGAGGAGATTGGAATAAGAAGAGGATAGCAAGGGAGCGTAGGAGAAGACAATGAACAGAAAAAGGGAGAAGAGAGAAAGAAAAGGAAAGAGAAAGATAAATGTAAGGAGTAGGCTTATGTTAGGTCACGTTTGTTAGAAAGATTAGAGCATTTGAGTATATACTGTGAAAGGGAAGAGTCCACAGCAACAAAGCCAGGACTCAAGTTCATGTTGGGTACATTGTGTATTAGAGCCGATTCAACAAGACTGCGTCTGTGTAGAGTAGAGGCAGGAAAGATTATTTTGGAGGCAGACCAATCAATGGGATGATTAGAATCCCTCACATGGCACAAGAGAGCATTGTTAGTGTCTGCAGACTTAACACTTCTCTTGTGTTCTTTAAGTCTGTCATTCAGTGTACGGCCAGTTTCGCCAAAGTATTAGAGAGAACAAGATGAACAGGAAATAGAGTAGACACCAGCAGCATTAGAAGCAGGAGGAGCAGTGTGAACTAGATTGTTACGAAGTGTGTTAGTTTGATTTCGTACACAGGCCTTACACCCCAGAACCCCTAAGATGCTTCAGATGTCAGAGATTTGGGCATCACAAAGATGGCTGCCAACGCCCAGTGAGGTGCGGAGTCTGCAGCCAGCCCCATGATACAAAAACATGTATTGATAAACACTAGGCAAACCACCCTGTTCAGGCAAAGTGCCCAAATTGTTCCAAGGCCTGGAATGCCTGGAACTTGAAATACCCTGAAAGGCTCAAAAGGCTTCAAACGAACCCCACCACGCCTACAGCGGAGCCGAAACCCCACCAAAACTAATACCAGCTCCCCTGCTCACTAAAACCGCATGGGGTCTACCTATTCAGGAAGAGGGGGCACACGGCCCTTCACCATCGGTCATGGTGAAGGGTGAGAAGACCTCTGTACAGGACAAAAAGAAAGATGGAGGACACAAGAATCATGTTCAAAGCAGTCGGCCTCCCATTTCATCCAGCAAGCACACTGGGGCCAATAGGAGTAGCAATTCCAGTGTCAAAGTTACCACCGAGAAGGGTCTAAAAGTTACTAGGCCCCAAACCTGCACAACATTAAATAGTGCTCCCACTGAACTGGACGCTCTCTGGCCAATGCTCAAAACTTTGGTCACTGAGTTGATCGAAAGTCTGCTGTCATCACATGGAATCAAGCAAACCACAGAGACTCGGAAGACAATTGAGCACAAGCTCAAGAAATTCGAAGATGTAATATAGTCACCTTCAAGACAGCAGGGCAGGAGACACACCCCCCTAAAAAACAGATAGAGTCCAGCTCGTTGGAAAGCGACATTGATGAGTCAATTTCAGGTCCACTAAGAACCTATACACCAATTGCAACTTCCATGGCGTGTTCATCAGACTCCATGGATACCACGGAATTATCAGCAAATTCCAAGAACCTTGAGGTCTAAAGATCCTGCAATGGAATGTGCAAGGACTGCGCACTAAATTGCAACACTTGCAATGCATAGCAGCAACCAAGGGCATAGACATCCAGATACTACAGGAGAGCTTGCTTCGAGCCGGATTAGAACCTAAAATCTCAGGCTATGGAGGCTTCTTCCTTCCATGGATCAATGGGCAATCCAGGGGATGTGCAATCTATGTAAAATGTGAACTGATCTCCAAGTCCATAACCAGCCCACCCAATTGCGGAGCAGGGACAGAGGTAATGGGAGTAACCATTGAGCTAAGACACGACAAACTTGAAGTGTTCAATGTGTACAGGTCTCCACATGCCGAAATGGATCTCTCTGTGTTATTTGGACACGCGACAACAACAAACGCAATCATTTGTGGAGATTTTAATGCCCATCATCGATTGGCACTGGGCTCGAACAGAACAAATGAAGCCGGCATTCACATTACACATCTACTAGACCAGCTTCCAGAAATACAAATCCTAAACAAGAATGAACCTACCCACATCCAAGGAGGCAGATTAGACCTAACCTTCGTTTCAGCCTCCCTAAGAGATGCAGCAATATGGTCAGTTGAGCCCACACTCACAAGCGACCACTATGGGGTCCAAATTGATCTTAAGTTAGACCTACCCACCCCACCTCCGCCTCCATCTGAAGCCTGGAACTTTGCTTTAGCAAACTGGGACCGATTTCAAAACTTCATTTCAGAGTGGCAAAGAAACTATGATCTTCCCGAAGACATTATTCAGGCAGAACAAGAAATTGTCAAAGCGATTCAAAGTGCAGCCAACCACTCAATCCCACTGAAAAAACAGTCCACCGGACACCATAAAGATCATTGGTACTATTGCGAACGTGTCAAAGAACTCAACAGAACAAGAAAGCTATGCAAAAAGCAGCCAAGTGACCGCAACAGGATCTTACTTTGTGAGGTCAAGGAACATGTACATCGAGAGACCAGACAAATAAAATAACAAAAGTGGCTGGAATGGTGTTCACACCTGAATGAACACACCTCTCTCAGAGAGATGTGGCAGTAAATTCACCGAGCCAAAGGGAATAAAACACCTAAAGCTCCACACCCAAAGGATCCTCAACAGGAAGCCGAAGTACTGGCAACCAGGTTTGCAGAGAGAGAGCAGCCAGCAATCAACTTCCACCAGATGTATTAGCAGTACAGACCGGACTAGAGGAAGAAAGGTGGCACAGAATCCTTACAGCATGTGAAGAAGTCTCTGACACTAATGCCCCCTTCATACTGGATGAGCTCAATCGGGCTAAGAAAATCTCCAAGGATACATCCCCTGGAGCCGACAAAATAACCTATAAAATGATTAGAAACCTCGGCCCAGAGGGAGACGCTGCATACCTAAGGGTAATTAATTTAGCCTGGACTTCTCAAACTAGACCTTCTGCTTGGAATAGAGCAGACATAGTGGTGATCCCAAAACCCAAAGATCCAGCTAATCCCAGGCCCATCTCTCTCCAAAGCTGTGCAGCCAAGTCGGCTGACAGAATGGCGCTCAACAGACTGGAGTGGAAAATGACTAACTGCACCATGATATGTATGCCTATAGAAGAGGGGTTGGCACAGTGGAATGTATTACAACTCTGTTAGCCCACTTGAATGACAGACCAGGAATGCTGATATTCCTGGACCTCGAAAAAGCCTTTGAACTGGCTAGCGCCCCAGCTATTCTCTGCTGCCTCATTGACAAAGAGGTCAGAGGCAACCTGCTCTCCTGGACCAAAAACTGTCTCATAAACAGAGAAGCAAGAGTAAAACTTCATGGCACAGTCTCTGAGTACAAAAGACATGAAAATGGTACACCGCAAGGAGGTATTCTCAGCCCTCTTCTCTTCAACTGTTTAATGGAAAGAATAATGAGGTTGAAACTTCCACATCACTGCAGGCTGCTAAACTACGCGGACGACTTTGTAATCATCATAAAAGGAAGGGATGTGGCGCGCCTTGCACCCAAATGCTTAGACTGCATCAGTAAAGAGGCAAAACAGATTGGGATCAAATTCAACCCCTCAAAGTCAAAGGCCATGCCCATAAAAATAGCGAAGCCCAACATCCAACTCACAGTACAGGGTCAACCAATTGAATGGGTCGACACCTATCAGTATCTAGGAATCATCCTGGACACACACATGAATTTTAATGCTGAGGTCACTTACTTGAGAGAGCGAACTGCGGCCCGGACGGCAATCCTCAGGTCGCTAACCTCCCTCTCTGGAGGAGCCAATCTGCAAGTCCTTCGCACATACTATGTACAGGCAGTCAGATCAGTGATCGATTATGCCGCACCTACACTCACAAATCTATCACACCAATAGTGGAAATAGCTTGAAGTTACCCAAAACAATGCTATGAGAGCCGCACTGGGAGCCCCCATGTGGACCAGGCTTGAAACTCTTAGACTGGAGACGGGTTTGCCCTCTCTACAAGAAAGAATATCACAAAGGACAGCTACAATTGTCAGTAAGATAATTATTTCTTCTGATCCAATCCCAGTACGGCAGGCCTTGGTGGTTGGACTAGGCCAAAACAATGGAAACTCTTGGGCTGCAAGAGCAGGAAAAGTCGTAAACAGACTACATTTAAAAAGCATGATTCTTGATAGAGAGGGTGATCATCCACACCCAAATTACACTCCTTCCGCACCGTGGGAAGAGCCTACTTTCAGAATAGTAATAGAAAGTCTCCCAATGAAAAAGGCGGCCTATGATCCGACAATCCTAAGATGCATAATAGAAGAGCAAATGTATAGCATAGCAGTAGCAGGAGCCACCCACATCTTCACAGACGGATCGGTGGACACAGAATATGAGAGTGCTGGCGCTGCTCTTTGCACGGCCAGCGTACAGGCATATTGGAGACTGGGAGGACTAGTATCATCAACCCAAACTGAGCTGTTTGCCATACAACAGGCATTCGCATATGTGATTGCACAAAACACTCAAAATGCAATCATACACACAGACTCAAAAGCTGCCCTTCAAATACTAGGACAAAAACAGTGGAAAGATAGTGTGGATAGTCTTGCCTATATACTGAGTTCTTTGGGGCTTACAGTCCCCAAGTGGGCATTTAAAGGCATAGACGATGTTGGTCTCTTTTAAAGCGTTCTACTTTGTGTCTGGAGAGATTTTCATGAGTAGGCTGGCCGTTTTTTGGTTTTATAGTAAAACGTCAATTGTATCTTCTGATTTTTGTCTATAGGGATAACGTTCCTATTAACAATATCTTTCAGGACCCTTTCCTCCGTTTTATGAGCTGTGGAAAAGAAGTTCCTGTAAAATAGCCTAATAGGGGGTACAGGTGTTGTGTTAGTTGACTCTTCAGAGGTTGCATGGCATTTCACCTTCCTTTTTATGATGTCTTCAACGAATCCATTGGAGAAGCCGTTGTTGACTAGGACCTGCCTTACCTTACAGAGTTCTTCATCGACTTGCTTCCATCCTGAGCTGTGGCTGAGGGCACGGTCAACATAAGTGTTAACAACACTCCTCTTGTACTTGTCTGGGCAGTCACTGTTGACATTGAGGCACATTCCTATGTTTGTTTCCTTAGTGTAGACTGCAGTGTGGAAATCTCCGCTCCTTTCCATGACTATTACATCTGAAAAGGGCAGCTTCCCATCCTTCTCCATCTCGTAAGTGAAACGCTACACAGAATTCCACTCGAATGCCTCCTTCAGCTCCTGCAGATGTCTGACATCAGGTACCTGTGTAAAAATGTCGTCAACGTACCTGCAGTATATGGCAGGTTTCAGATTCATCTCAATTAAGACCTTTTGTTCGATGGTACCTATGTAAAAGTTCTGACATCAGTTGTCTCTTCAGAGATTGCATGGTATTTCACCTTCCTTTTTATGATGTATTCAACGAAACCATTGGAGAAGCCGTTGTTGACTAGGACCTGCCTTACCCTACAAAGTTCTTCATTGACTTGCTTCCATCCTGAGCTGTGGCTGAGAGCACGGTCGACATAAGCGTTAACAACACTCCTCTTGTACCTGTCTGGGCAGTCACTGTTGGCATTGAGGCACATTCCTATGTTTGTTTCCTTAGTGTAGACTGCAGTGTGGAAACCTCCGCTCCTTTCCATGACTGTTACATCTAGAAAGGGTAGCTACATTATTGTCGTTTTTTTATGTTATGTTTACCTCGTTAGCGTTGTAATGCTTGGAAATTGTATGTGTGGATCCCGTTTCCCTCTTACTGCTCATAAATAATAGATGCTGTAAAGTATTTTTTTTTATGGAACATGACTTCTTATTCAAACCCTTTTAAAAACTAGATGCAATAACCAAGTTATGTTTACCTTCTCTCTCTCAATATGGATGTAGGATGATGGAAGTATTTTTTTAAACTAAAAAACTCTGAGAATAACTTTGATGATACGAATAGTAATTGCTGACTTTGTGCATATTATCAAAACTTAGTTTGATGCAAAAAAATAACCAGTAAATTAGATGCGAGCCACGATTTGAAAACAGAAGTTGGATGATGTGTAGGTTATTTGTGCGGAGTCAGGGATATGATCACCACATATAAGTTTCTCAAAGAAAATGATAAGCTATGTAAGGACATTTTATTTAACACACAAGACATCCATGCAGAAGTGAGGTTTCCCTTTGATGGCTGTGCATGTGACAATGTAAAATTAAAATGTGCAAAGATATTTTGGAGTGCTATTTTAGTCAAGAAATGATACAAAATTGTGTTTATTGACTAGTGAGAGGCTGGAGCAGGTATGGTGTGGGATATTGTGGTCCTTAACCTAGTCATGCGATAGACAGACAACAACAATAGGTACACCGCTCGAATGCTCGCTCCCGCAGTCATGTGGTAGTGGTCCTCGCGCCTATTTGATTTGATAGAAGAAAAAATTGAAGACTAGTAGTCCCTGTTTTTAAGATGAAAAACTTTAAACTATAAAAAAGTTTGACTGACTGACTGACTGCTTTTCTGGTCAGGTCTGCAGGTCTGCAAGAAATAATAGTAATGTAGGTAGCAAACATGTCTCCTCAGCTCTTTTATCTTCCGCAAAGCCTTTCCTCCAATCTCAACCCTATTCGTTCATGTTCTCGTGTTTCACTTTTTGTTAAAACTAAATCTACGCACGCGATATGAAATGTGAAAAAAATCTTACATTGTGCTATGTTATCAGTGCTTGAATAAAATTATTAAGAGTGCTGAACATTCTGTGTCATTGTCTTGCTACGATATTAAAAGTCTATGTTTTCACTGGGGCTACTGTTGCGCACAGTCATCTTGTTAAGGCGGGTAGGTGTCAGAATTGTCAAAATGATGTACCTTGCATACATCAGATCTTTAGTGGATTATGCTACACCTCTGCTTGTTTTGATGACTGAAAGGACTTTGATGATACGAATAGTAATTGGTGACATTGTGCATATTCTCAAAACATAGTTTCTGCAAAAAAATAACAGTAAATTAGATGCGAGCTGTGATTTGAAAACAGAAGATGGGTAATGTGTGGGTTATTGTGTGGACTCTGGAGATATGATCACCACATATAAATTTCTCAAAGAAAATGATAAGCTAGGTAAGGACCGATTATTTAACACACAAGACATCCGTGCAGTAGTGAGATTTTCTTTGATAGCTGTGCACGTGTCAATGAAAAATTAAAAGTGCAAAGATGTTTCGGAGTGCTATTTTAGTCAAGAAATGACACAAAATTGTGTTTATTGACTAGTGTGAGGCAGAACAAGAGATCAGGAGGTATGTGTTGTGATCACGCAGTTAACAAAAAAATATTAGAATTTGTAGGGGGTGAACACATCTCCCCAAACTTTTCTGTGCATATTTCACAAAGTCTTTCTTCCTAACTCTCCCCTCTTAGTTCGTGGACTGGTGCCCCACCTTTGTTTAAAATTAAATCTACAAAGCTTCACATTTTTTAAAAATGTTATTTGGTCATCAGACAGAAAGATGAGTTCCACGTAACGTTACTTAACGATATAATGTGTTACAAGAACTGAACAGGCCTGTGGTAATATTTTATTTATGTTTGGATGTAATGGCTTAACATGGTTCACATTTTCAATAATGTTATTTGGACATCAGACAGTTGATTTCCACGTTACGTTACTAAGTGTAAGGGGTAAGGAGGAGCAGGTATAGTGTGGGATAATGTGGTCAATAACCCAGTCATGTGATAGACAGACATCGAGAGGTACACCGCTCGAATGCTCGCTCCCTCAGTCATGTGGTATATTTTGAACAGCAGCAGAAAGATGATTTCCACGTTACTTTACATTACATTTTGTTACAGAGAGCTAAAACTGGCAGACAGTAATATTTATATATGATAAGAGATATAATGTAGCTGGACTCAGTCTCACTTTACATATCATAATGTTATTTTGGACTGCAGAAAGTTGATTTCCACGTTACGTTACAATGTGTTACAGAGGGCTAAAACTGGCACACAGTCACCAGTCTCTGTTTTTTTTCTGCTGGATCGAGCACTAATGGGTGATGAGAGAGAAGGAGGATGCCGATTGAAAACTAAGGAGTGCTAAGGAGCGACACGAAGGTCAGACCCTAACGAGATGGATTGATGTTTCACTCATTCAGTATAAGAGCCTTGAACATTCCGTGACATTGTCTTGCTATGATATTACAAGCCTACTGTTGCGTGCAGTGCCATACAGACCTAATGGCATAAGACCAACCTGACGTCATTTTTAAAAACGTTATTTGGTCATCAGACAGAAAGAAGTTTCCACGTTACGTTGCATAATGATGATGATATAACGCGTTACGAGCGTGTGCTAATATTTTATTTGTGTTTAGAATGTAAGGGCCATAGGAGATTGTCTAGACTTGCATACATTTTCAAAAATGCTATTTATTTGGACAACAGAAAGTTTATTTTCTCGCATTACATTGCATTGACTGTGCGTTACAAGAACTGAGCGCTAATGCTGTTGTGTGTTACAAGCACTGCAAACCAATAATGGGTGATGGATGAAGAGTGGATGGAGATTGAGTAGACACGCATACATTTTCAAAAATGGTATTTATTTGGACAGCAGAAAGTCTATTTCCGCATTACGCTACATTGACTGTGTTTTTCCACATTAGTCTTATATATGTTTACTGTGAATTTGTATGTGTGGAACATTGCTCACCTAAGGGAGAGAGAGAATGAATGACACGTTTGAGGTATAGCGAGGACTGACTGTGATTTGTATGTATGTTTGTTTTACCAGGATAAATATGAAGCTGCATTATGTTATGTCTACCAGTTAATGAATAAACGCTATGTTACGTTAGGTGATACAAGAACTAAACAAGTTTGTGCTAATATTTTATTGCGTTTGGAATGTAAGGGCGAAATATTTATTTATTTACTTATTTATTTATTTATTTATTTATTTATTTATTTATTTATTTATTTATTTATTTATTTATTTATTTATTTAAATATATACAAGAAGGTACATTGGGTTTGTGAGAATACACTGAATAGTACAGTATTTACAATCTTGTAAAGCCACTAGTACGCGCAGCGTTTCGGGCAGGTCCTTAATCTAACAGATAATTTTAAGTAGGTAATTTCTATCAGAATTGATAAATGATAACAAATACATTGCAAGAAAAAAATGAGATGAGAGAGCTTAGTAAGTATATTAAAGCACATTGTTATATTAAAGCTCTGATTGATTACATTGACAGCTTGATTGGTAATTTAAACAAGATTAATAGACACCATACAGCAGGTTGACAGCACATATAAGACAGCAATGATCACAATGGTAAAGATGCTCAGATTGGGTACATAAAGATTGGGAGACTGGGAAGCAAAAGATACAGATAAACAAGATTAATAAACACCATACAGCAGATTGGCAGCACATATAAGAAGACAGCAATGATCACAATGGTAAAGATGTTCAAATTGGGAACATAAAGGTTGGGAGATTGGGTAGCAATAGATACAGTGCAATTTTAAGGCAAAAGGTGAAAAACTATGAAGATGAAATTAGGTACTTTTTAGTATTGATTTTGAATGATGTAAAAGCTGGACAGCTTTTCAATTCAATAGGGAGTGAGTTCCATAAACTGGGTCCCTTTATTTGCATAGAGTGTTTACAAAGATTAAGTTTAACTCTGGGGATATCAAAGAGATATTTATTTCTGGTGTGGTGATAATGGGTCCTATTATATCTGTCCAGGAAGAGTTTCAGAGCAGGATTTGCATTTAAGAACAGGGTTTTGTAAATGTAGTTGACACAAGAGAATTTATGGAGTGAGATTATGTTTAGCATATTTAGGGAGTTAAATAAGGGGGCTGAGTGTTGCCTGAAAGCAGAATTTGATATTATTCTGATAGCAGATTTTTGCTGGGTGATGATGGACTTGAGGTGGTTTGCAGTGGTTGAACCCCATGCACAGATACCATAGTTGAGATAGGGATAGATTAGTGCATAATATAGAGAGATGAGAGCAGAGTTAAGTACATAATATCTGATTTTGGAGAGTATACCAACTGTTTTAGAGACTTTCTTAGTTATGTGTTGTATGTGGGTACTGAAGTTGAGTCTCTTGTCTAGGAATAGGCCAAGAAACTTTCTATCATTTTTATTGCTAATGTTTACATTGTCTATCTGAAGCTGAATTGCATTTGTAGATTTGCTTCCAAATAAGATGTAGTAGGTCTTTTCTGTGTTAAGTGTTAGTTTGTTGGTTGACATCCATAAGTGGACTTTTTTTAGTTCATTATTAACAACATTATTTAGTGTATGTGGGTTGGGGTTGGAGTAGATGAGGGTAGTATCGTCAGCAAACAAAATAGGTTTCAGAATGTTAGAGACATTAGGCAGATCATTGATGTATATAAGAAATAGAAGAGGTCCCAAGATGCTGCCCTGTGGCACTCCAACGGTTATTGGTAGAGAGGGAGAGGTTATATTATTGATGGCTACACATTGGTGTCTATTACTAAGATAGGATTGGATATAGTCCAGTGCATGGCCTCGGATTCCATAATGACGGAGTTTACATAAGAGGTAAGCGTGATTAACAGTATCAAAGGCCTTTCTCAGGTCAATGAAGAGTCCAATCGGAAACTCATTTTTGTCAAGGGCTGAGTAAATTATATCAAGGAGACTAATAATTGCATCGTTGGTACTCTTTTGGGAGCGGAAGCCAAACTGACAGGGGCTAAGAATGTCAAATTTTACGAGATAGGAGTAGAGCTGTTTGTAGATAATTTTTTCAAATATTTTTGATAGTATGGGTAGGTTCGATATTGGTCTATAGTTGTTTATATCTGCCGGATTACCTCCTTTATGAACTGGCGTTACCCTTGCTTTTTTAAGGATATCAGGGAAGGTATGACACTCAAGGGATTTGTTGAACAGCAGAGCTATAGGTGGCGCAAGGGCATGGGAGGCGCTCTTGTATACAATGGATAGGATTTCACTGATGTTCCCAGCTTTGGTTTTTAGTGAGTGTATGATGGACACAACATCTGTCGAGCTGACTGGTGAGAGGAGAAGAGAGTTTGGATAGCTGCCTGAGAGATATGTGTTGATATGTGTCGGAGTCTGTGGGATTTTACTGGCAAGGTTAGCACCACCTGATGAAAAGAAGCTATTAAATTCATTCGCCATTTCTAAATCAGATGACGGTGTAAGGCCATCCTTAGAGTGTTATCTGGTTGTGGGAGTGTTATTTAGTTCCTAGGATATTAGAGATGGTTTTCCATGTGCTTTTCATGTTGCCTTTTTCTTCTTTGAATCTAGTCTCATAATATGAAAGTTTAGCTTTTCGTATGATACTGGTAAGCACTGATGAGTACCTTTTAACTACTTCCTTTGTAACTAGGCCACTCCGAAATTTCTTTTCATATTCATGTTTTTTGTTGATTGATTTAATTATGCCACTTGTGAGCCACGGGTTATTTTTTCTTTTATCAGTTACTTGTTTGGAAAGGAGGGGACAGTGAGTGTTGCTGAGGCTTAGATTTTTGGAGAGAGAGAGGTTAGTTTATGAGTTTATATCCTGTGTATTATTATATTCAGATTCCCAGTTAATATTGTGAAGTGCATTAGAGAGATTGCCTAAAGCTGATTCACTGTGTAGCCTGAATGAGAGTTTCTTGGTTTCTGGTGGTGTTGTGTCCATGTTTGCTATGAGGAAGGTAGGATAGTGGCCAGTTGTTCTGTCATAAATTACCCCAGATGTAAAGGGAGCTGTTATATTAGTCCATAAGTGATCCAAGGTAGTGGCAGATGTTTGAGTGACTCGGGTGGGCTTGGTGATTGTGGGGATTAGCATACAGGAGTGCATGCTGTTACAGAAATAGTCAACTTGAGGGTTGTTTTGAAGACCCAGGTCAATATTGAAATCACCTCCCAGAATGATGTGATTTGTGTTGTGATTGATATTTATGATAAGATTCCTTACGTTGTCTGAGAATGAAGCTATGTTGGTATTAGGAAATCTATAGATGGCACCGATAGTCAGGGAGGATTTAAGGGATTTACTGGAGAACTTGGCAAAGGTATATTCACAATAGTCGTCTCTATCACTAATAACACTATTGCAAATGAAGGTATCTTTTTAATATATTGCTGTACCGCCACCTTTTTTATTAGGCCTGCAGTTATGACTGGCTTTATAACTAGCTAAATTATAGAGTTGGGTATAGTCATTACTTAGCCAAGTTTCCGTTAAAATGATGAATGATAATTTATTACCTAGTGCTGTAAGTAGTGCATTTATATCATCAAAATGTTTATCAAGTGACCTAACATTTTGGTTGTAAACTGATAAGCAGGTACTATTTAGGAGTTTGTTTTTTGCAAGATTTGCTGTGTAATACCTGCAATAATGATGATCAATGTGCTGATTTGTGTGGATATGGGACAGAAGATTTCGATCAGGATCAATATCAGTAAGCATATAGATACAATAATGTCACGATACAATAAGATAAGCAATTACAGGAACAGTTAAATACTAAATCTGCTGTAAATAGAAAGTAATTATAGCAAAACACAACAATACAATAATATAACAATACAATAAAAGCTTACAAAGTATTAAGTCAGTAGTGTGGATGAGGACTAGAGCGACGCGTGGCACGGGCCAGGTGGCACTCAGGTGAGTGCCAGCTTGCCGGTGCCACGCGTCACTCCCGTCCTCAAGTTTTTTTGGGGGGGAATTTCCCGGATGTTATGACAAGTGTTGGAGGAAAGTGGATCGCGTCGCTCCAGTCCTCGTGGTTTTGGGGAGCTTTTCTGTGTGTACTGGTTAAGAAAGAGTGAAGTTGTGTTGTTGTAAGAAATGGATGGAAAGACAGGTGGCTGGCAGCTGACAGGTGTCGCGCGTCACTCTAGTCCTCGGGGGTTAGGGGAATTTCCCGGAAGTTTGGCGTGTGTCTGAGGTAATTGGAGCGCGTCGCTCCAGTCCTCGGGGGTTAGGGTATGTGGTCAGGAAAGATGGGAGTTCTTGTTGTGTGAGAGTAAGTGGTGGAGTAAGAGGAAGGAGTAAATGAATATGTATATGTGTTTAGCTAGACTTAATCCTGTGTGTGGATAATAATTGGATGATTGTGAGTAAGTAGAGATTGAGTATAGATTGGAGTCATCACAGTCTGTTATGTTGTTTGAGGTACGGGAGGGGTATGGGATGGATGGATGGAGGGAATGGTGAGTGTGGGCTTCCCCTCGTCGTTGTGAGAGTGCTCTGGCCATTATGCGGTTAGACAAAACCATTAACTCCCCCTACAGGAAGCCCTTAAGTGGGTTGTAAGAAATGCATGGAAAAGTCACGGGACTGCACCTGGCTTTTTTCTGTGTGTTCGGGTCATGAAAGAGTGAAGCCACTCTCGTTGTGAGACTGCAGTAGGCCATTATGCGGTTAGACAAACCATTTAACTCTCCCTACAGGAAGTGCTAAGTGTGCGAGGATGGGAGAGAAGACTCCTGCAGGAGGACTGTGTACCATTACCTTAAGCGTTTTTCAATGTCCGCGGAGGGGTAAGCGTACGGGACACAGGTTAGAGCCCGACTGAACGACTTTCCAAGTAGCTTGGGTATTTCTCCTCAGACACCCCGGAAGTGGTGGGGCACCCATTACCAATGCGTTTCGCCAGGGTCCGCGACTCTCTCTATCTGTCTCTGTCTCAGTCTCTGTCTCCGTCTCCGTCTCTCTTTCTCACTCTCTCTCTCTGTCTGTCTCTGTCTCTCTTTCTGTCTGTCTCTGTCTCTGTCTCTGTCTCTCTCTCTGTCTCTGTCTCTGTCTCTGTCTCTCTCTCTGTCTCTCTCTCTCGCTCTCTCTCTCTCTCTCTCTCCCCAGATCATTTAATAGTTAGGGAAAGTAACATCATTTTCCTTTCTCCTGATGCCGCTGTTCACATATCTTTCTCCATTTCACTTAGACTGACAGCGCATCAAAGGATGACCACCATGTCAATTTTCAAGCCCGCCTTCACTCTCACCCTTACATCCTTGTAAGGTAACACGACCAATATGCTAACTTCGTTCTTTACCCAATATCATTAATGTAACGTGGAGAATATACCAACTTCGTTCGTTCTTTGCCCAAATAACATTTTAAGAGTAACGATCTGTCTCTCTGTCTCTGTCTCTGTCTCTCTCTGTCTCTGTCTCTCTCTCTCTTTCTCACTCTCTCTCTCTGTCTCTGTCTCTGTCTCTCTCTGTCTCTCTCTGTCTCTCTGTCTCTCTGTATCTCTGTCTCTCTCTCTCTCTCTCTCTCTGTCTCTCTCTCTCTGTCTCCCTGTCTCTCTCTCTCGCTCTGTCTCTCTATCTCTCTCTCTCTGTCTCTCTGCCTCTCTCTGTCTCTCTGTCTCTCTGTCTCTCTCTCTGTCTCTCTGTCTCTCTCTCTGTCTCTCTCTCTCTCTCTCTCTCTCTCTCTCTCTCTCTCTCTCTCTCTCTCTCTCTCTCTCTCTCTCTCTCTCTCTCTCTCTCTCTCTCTCTCTCTCTCTCTCTCTCTCTCTCTCTCTTTCTCTCTCTCTCTCTCTCTCTCTCTCCCTCTCTATAGTCCACCACACGTCACTTCACTTAGTAAACTCAGTCAAAGTCTGAAGGTTAGCGTTTACTAAAAGAGAGAAACATTTCACATCATCACGGAGACGCGATCTCTACCTACAAATTATTCTTGTTAACTGTTCGTCCCACCACGCTTCCCCATACACTGTGATTCCGGTAAGGAAGGAGCGAGGTACATACTCCTGCTGACAGACAGACCCTCACCTGTCAGCCATCAATCACTTCTCATTTGACCCGGGTCGCTTCCCTCCCCTCACACACACACACACACACACACACACACACACACACACACACACACACACACACACACACACACACACACACACACACACACACACACACACACACACACATGTGTAAGCTATATCGTAACGTGATCAACATGGTGAGAGCAATAAACGAAGGAAAAGTAGACACATTATATAAATTTATTTCTTTATTAAACACTTAAGCGATTCTCTATGTCTCTCTCTCTCTCTCTCTGTCTCTCTCTCTCTCTCTCTCTCTCTCTCTCTCTGTCTCTCTGCCTCTCAATCTCTCTGTCTCTCCCTCTCTAAAGTTCACCACACGTCACTTCACTTAGTAATCTCAGTCAAAGTCTGGAGGTTAGCGTTTACTAAAACCTGAATGAATGAATGTGTCGGCCGTACCCTCCCCCAGTCCACCCCCTCCATGGCCGAACCAAGGGACTGACCTTGAGTCTTTCCATAGCGCGAGTTTTCACTCATCATCAACCATTAGTAATCGTTCGATCCAACAGAAAAACAGAGACTCGTGTTAACATAATAGGTGAAAAAATTTAATCTTTCTCTTATTAAGTTTATTCAATGACTGGTAGACACTTACATATTTATCTTGGTAAAAAACAAAACATAATAACTGTCAGACAGACTGACAGACAGACAGACAGACATATGGGATAGCATAATAGGTGAAAAGTTAATCTTTATCTTATTACGTTTTATTCAATTTCGTATAATAAATACTAACAGTTCAATCCCTCTAAAATTTAAAAATAATCATATTTCAAACGTAGTTCAATACAGTAATTTAGTTACCGAGCTCCAGCTCTTGTCCTCCACCTTAGTTCCCTCACACATCTTCGTTATTACCCATTCAAATTCCCCGAAATTTCTACCCTCTGTATTTCAGACATAGTTTAGTAAATGCAAACAGTTACCGAACTCTAGCTCTTATCCTCCGCCTTAGCTCTCTCTCGTATCTTCGTTAATATCTAATCAAATTCCCTGAAATTTCTACCCTCTGTATTTCAGACGTAGTTTAGTAAATCCAAACAATTATCAAACTCTAGCTCTTGTCCCCAGCTTAGTTCATTTGTACAAGATCGCTAGTAACAGACCAATTTTCCCTGAAATTTAAAGCAGACATACTTCAAAGTTAGTAAATAAGATCAAGTCAGTTACTGAGCTCCAGCTCTCGTCCCCCAACGTAGTTCTCTCTCGTATCTTTGTAAATATCCTATCAATTCCCCCGAAATTTTTTCACCCTCTGTATTTCATAGTAAATATGATGTAAACAATTATAAAACTCTAGCTCTTGTCCTCTGTCCAAGTTCACTCCTGTAAATTTATTACTATCAGTCCAATTCCCCTGAGATTTGAACACCAACTACATTTTCAGTCATAGTAAATAAAAACCGGATCAGTTATCAAGTTTCAACTCTTGTCCCCCCAGCTTAGTTCATTTTGTACAAGTTCTTTATCCCCAACGTATCCAAACCTTCAATAATCATCATACTGTATTTGCATATTTACTCTATATTCAGCTGTGTTCTTCACATTTTTTCCATGTTTTCTGTGTTCATTCCATGTTCTACAAATGTTCACAGCATGCTCAGTTCAATTCTTTTCACCTGTTTTTCTCATTTTTTCTGTTTTCTACTATTTTCCCCGTATGTTCACTATGTTCTTTGTCAGGTTTTCATGTACATCATATGTTCTCTGTATAACTTTTATACTCAATATTCATGTTCTCAATGTTCTTAGCTTGTTCTTCACATGTTCAGTGTTCATTCTTGTATTCCCTATGTTCCTTATCATGTTTTCATATTCTCTATAAGTTCATATTCCCTGCATGCTCACTCTATTCATCAACTTTTTCTTACATGTTTTCTGCGTTCACCGTATGTTCACTGTGTTCATTCCCCTACTTAACCTCAATTTTTTTTATGTTCTTTGTTTCTTTAAACCAATTTGTTTCTTCCATTCACTAACTAGTTCTTTGTCAAATAATATTATACGGCAATACAGTCCCCTCAACAATTTTAGTCACTCAGTTTTTATTTACAAAACTATGTCAAAGTAATTCTCGTCGTCGTCAGCTTAATAGTTCTACCAACCCGTTCTTAAACAAATCTACACTTTATTCAGTTCCAAATTTACAAAGACAAACCTTTTCTTGTAACTTCTTAACTAAAAATCTTTCGCCAATCAACTAAAACATAGTCACTTTCCTCATTTCTCAACTAAACTTATTATCCAATCAACCAAAAATAGTCAAAGGAATCTTTCCAACCCTGTTCATAACTAAACTTATTCCCTAGTCATCAGAAAAATATCCGTGTTCTTCATGTTTTATTGTCATTTCATAACTAAAATTATCCATCAATCAACAGAAATAGTCATATTCATCATTGTTCCAAACTAAAATTATGTGTCGTTAAGTAAGAAATATAGTCAAAGACACTCTTCGAGACATCAATGACTTACTCAAAGACATCAAAGTTACTCTTCATTACATCAAAGACTCTTTCAAATACTAGTCATGTTCTCAGAAGTCATTCTCAAAGTCATCACCGATTTTCTCAGAGTCACCAAAGTTATTCTCTGAGTTAACAAAATACTTCTCATGTTCTCAAAGACATTCTCAAAGTCAACAAAGTTATTCAAAGAGCTAACAAAAGTTATTCTCGGAGTCACCTTCGTTCTTCAGAGAAACTTTCCAAAACATCTTTGTTCATCAAAGTTATTCTCGGAGTCATCAAAGGTAATCTCTAACTCACTTTGGTCATTAAAGTTAATTTCTATGTTATAAAAGTTTGTCTCAGAGACATCTAAGTTAATCTTAGAGTTAACAAAGGTAATCTCTAACTCACTCTCGTTCATCAAAGTTGTTTCAAAGTCATAAAAGTTAATCTCAGAGTTATCCAAAGATATTCTCATGTCCACCAAGTTATTCCAAGAGACGTCAAAGTTAATCTCACACATCTTCGTTCATAAAAGTTATTCTCAGAGACATCTAAAGTTATTCTCTAAGTCATCAAAGTTATTCTAAGAGCTATCAAAAGTTATTCCCAACTATCAAAGTTATTCTCTAAGTAACTTTTCGTTCATCAGAGAAGCTTTCTAAGACACCTTTGTTCATCAATGTTGTTCTCTAAATCATAAAAGTTAATCTCTAAGACACATTCGTTCATCAAAGAAACTCTCCTTCCATCATGTTATTCTTTAAGACATCTTCAGTCATAAAATTTCTCTCCAAAATGTAACTAGTTCAGCTTTTCATACCAAACCAGCACTTCTGTTAAAATATATTTTCTTAGTCACTTTACCCTAAAACTGTTCTCAGAACTACACTGTCCAAATCCTACGTATCCTATCCTCTCCACCCAATGTTGCTTAGTTAACGTAACGTTCCTAAACCTGACTTTACCTATCCTAACTTAACTTACCTACCGTACCTAACTTAACCTGCATAACCTAACTTTACCTATCCTAACAGGACTTACCTTACATTACCTATCTTACTTAATTTAACCTGCACAACCTAACTTACATAACTTATCTTACCTATCCTAAAGTAACCTAACTTGCTTTACCTAACTTAATCTACATTCCCAAACTGCTGTATCCTAACTTATCTAGTCCAAACCAGCCATGATCTAACTTACATAATTATTCCTGCTTGTCTTTTGTGTTTCGTCAATCATTGTCTCATATTCATTTACTCATTTCAAGGGTTAATTTCTCAAATGGGCATTTTTGCATTTCAAGTGTTATTTGTTTAAGATTTGGAGTTTAACCATTTCAAAGGATTTTTGTTATATATGGGAATTTACTCGTTTCAAGGGCAAATTTCTCAAATGGTCATTTTTGCAGATCAAGGGTTATTTGTTAAAGTTCATCAAGTTGCTCATAAGTTGTATTTATTATGTTTGTTATTATTTATTTATTCGTATTCCCCAACCCCTTAACCTAACCTTCCAGATGTAGTTTATTGTGTTTTTGACGGATTTGTTGAATATATTATCCTTTTCCTAACCTTTCAGATGTAGTTTTGTTTCTCCTTTGTATATTTTTACCCAAACCCACCATCCCACTTAACCTTCTTTCCTTCTTTTACTTTGTTTTCACATATAAATTCATTCTTTATCTTAGTAATAATAAAAATTACAATAGTAAAGATGCTCTCTTCTTTCTCAAATTCAAGTCTTGTGCTCCCATGCTCTTCCTCCCCCCTCTCTCTTACTCTTTTCTCCTCGTTTCATGCTCTCACTCACTTGCTCTCTTGTTTTTCTTAGTAGCTCTGATTCTTTACTATTGTAATTTTTATTATTACTAAGATAAAGAATGAACTTATATGTGAAAACAAAGTAAAAGAAGGAAAGAAGGTTAAGTGGGATGGTGGGTTTGGGTAAAAATATACAAAGGAGAAACAAAACTACATCTGAAAGGTTAGGAAAAGGATAATATATTCAACAAATACGTCAAAAAACACAATAAACTACATCTGAAAGGTTAGGAAAAGGATAATATATTCAACAAACCCGTCAAAAACACAATAAACTACATCTGGAAGGTTAGGTTAAGGGGTTGGGGAATACGAATAAATAAATAATAACAAACATAATAAATACAACTTATGAGCAACTTGATGAACTTTAACAAATAACCCTTGATCTGCAAAAATGACCATTTGAGAAATTTGCCCTTGAAACGAGTAAATTCCCATATATAACAAAAATCCTTTGAAATGGTTAAACTCCAAATCTTAAACAAATAACACTTGAAATGCAAAAATGCCCATTTGAGAAATTAACCCTTGAAATGAGTAAATGAATATGAGACAATGATTGACGAAACACAAAAGACAAGCAGGAATAATTATGTAAGTTAGATCATGGCTGGTTTGGACTAGATAAGTTAGGATACAGCAGTTTGGGAATGTAGATTAAGTTAGGTAAAGCAAGTTAGGTTACTTTAGGATAGGTAAGATAAGTTATGTAAGTTAGGTTGTGCAGGTTAAATTAAGTAAGATAGGTAATGTAAGGTAAGTCCTGTTAGGATAGGAAAAGTTAGGTTATGCAGGTTAAGTTAGGTACGGTAGGTAAGTTAAGTTAGGATAGGTAAAGTCAGGTTTAGGAACGTTACGTTAACTAAGCAACATTGGGTGGAGAGGATAGGATACGTAGGATTTGGACAGTGTAGTTCTGAGAACAGTTTTAGGGTAAAGTGACTAAGAAAATATATTTTAACAGAAGTGCTGGTTTGGTATGAAAAGCTGAACTAGTTACATTTTGGAGAGAAATTTTATGACTGAAGATGTCTTAAAGAATAACATGATGGAAGGAGAGTTTCTTTGATGAACGAATGTGTCTTAGAGATTAACTTTTATGATTTAGAGAACAACATTGATGAACAAAGGTGTCTTAGAAAGCTTCTCTGATGAACGAAAAGTTACTTAGAGAATAACTTTGATGGTTGGGAATAACTTTTGATAGCTCTTAGAATAACTTTGATGACTTAGAGAATAACTTTAGATGTCTCTGAGAATACTTTTATGAACGAAGATGTGTGAGATTAACTTTGACGTCTCTTGGAATAACTTTGTGGACATGAGAATATCTTTGGATAACTCTGAGATTAACTTTTATGACTTTGAAACAACTTTGATGAACGAGAGTGAGTTAGAGATTACCTTTGTTAACTCTAAGATTAACTTAGATGTCTCTGAGACAAACTTTTATAACATAGAAATTAACTTTAATGACCAAAGTGAGTTAGAGATTACCTTTGATGACTCCGAGAATAACTTTGATGAACAAAGATGTTTTGGAAAGTTTCTCTGAAGAACGAAGGTGACTCCGAGAATAACTTTTGTTAGCTCTTTGAATAACTTTGTTGACTTTGAGAATGTCTTTGAGAACATGAGTAGTATTTTGTTAACTCAGAGAATAACTTTGGTGACTCTGAGAAAATCGGTGATGACTTTGAGAATGACTTCTGAGAACATGACTAGTATTTGAAAGAGTCTTTGATGTAATGAAGAGTAACTTTGATGTCTTTGAGTAAGTCCTTGATGTCTCGAAGAGTGTCTTTGACTATATTTCTAACTTAACGACATATAATTTTAGTTAGGAACAATGATGAATATGACTATTTCTGTTGACTGATGGATAATTTTAGTTATAAAATGACAATGAAACATGAAGAACACGGATATTTTTCTGATGACTAGGGAATAAGTTTAGTTATGAACAGGGTTGGAAAGATTCCTTTGACTATTTTTGGTTGATTGGATAATAAGTTTAGTTGAGAAATGAGGAAA
>NC_091157.1:25140357-25170357 GCF_040958095.1 Procambarus clarkii | reverse complement strand
TGATCCTGTGGTCCCAGGCGCCGGCGAGGAACAATGGGCAAAGTTTCTTTAACCCTATGCCCCTGTTACCTAGCAGTAAAATAGGTACCTGGGTGTTAGCCAGCTGTCACGGGCTGCTTCCTGGGGGTGGAGGCCTGGTCGAGGACCGGGCTGCGGGGACACTAAAAAGCCCCGAAATCATCTCAAGATAACCTCAAGAAGATAACCATGTTGGTCATGTTGCTCACGTTACGATACAAGGTAACACATAATACTAAGCCTTTGCACAGGAAATGATGTGGGGGAGGGTGGGGGCTATGGTTGATGGTAAGGGGGGAGGAGGGGCTGGGGTGGGTGGCCTGATGGAGCGTGGATAGGGTGGGCAGTAATGTCTCTTTAGCCTCAGTTACATGTCAGTCTCCAAGAAGAGGAGCTGCACACAAGGACTCTCTCCGCCCAGGCCTGCATTTGGAATTTGTATGTTGAGGTCCTGGCTCAATTTGAGAATGAACAATGACATACTCAATGCTATGTGCAGGTGTGAGCTGTGTCAGGAGTGAGTATGGTACGCCGTATTGCTGTCACTCCCAGCAGTGTGGTGGTGGTAATGGTGTTGGTATGTGGTATGTCCTGCTATGTGGATGGAGGGGGAGGGGAGGGTGTGACTGTCTATGTAAGAGGTTGATGATAACATTCGCAACAGTTAGGCCTCAACCTTTGAAGAGGTAACCCCATGTGGTGTCACTCCTCAGAGCTATGTGGTAGGTAGGTATGGCCCGCATATCCTCCTTCCCCACTCTCATCTTAAGAGGGTCGAAGGGGAAACCCTGACGGTGAGAACATCTCCAGACTCCCCCTGTAGACTTTGAAAAAAAACGATTAAGGATGATGGACGTCATCCGCACTGGGGCGGAAATGGGATACATTTACTGTCACACAAACCCACCTGTTCCCTCTCTTTCCCCTTCTCCCCTTTGCCGTCTTAACTGCCTTCGTCCCCTACCCTCTCAGGCCGTGGGGGAAGCCTCCCTCCCTCACCCCTCAACATATCCGGGCCATGTAGGGGGGACCCCTCCCCCCTCAACATATCCTCCCATCCTCAACACACCTTGCCATAACCTACATACTCATAACTATCTACACTCAGGATTAATTCTACGGTGCTTACCCACACATATTCATCTTCTCCTCTTCTCCTACTCCCCTTCTCTTCCTTTTCCCCTACATGACCGCATACCAACCACATACTCTTCCCCCCATACCCAACATGACCCACGATCAAAGGGTCCCGCGCGCCCGGACGCTGGCCTCCGCCATGCGCCGGCACGCGTCAAAACATCCGGGGAATCCCCCCACATACCTTGAGGACTACATACCCGTCCACCACCTGAGCAGGGGGGCTTAATGAGCTCACCTGCTCAGGTCCTGCGGACGGTCGTAGTCTCAATTTACGCTACTCTCCACTGCTTCACTTCTGAGAACATTCTGTTTGTACACTAACCTGACACTTGGAGAAAAGAACATAGTATCTCTAATATATCTACTGTCTCATTCCTGTAGTTAATTTCATTCACTGTCCATTTATTTGTATAACTTCACCTGTCACATGGTGTGTACTTGCCCGACCTGTCTGTATCTTTCTGTATAATAATCCTCAGTCTATAATAATCCTGTCTATAAGCCTTCCATTGAGTATTAATTAGTTTAGTCTTGCCTCGTAACTCATACCTCGCAGCTCTGGCGCTTGTCTGGTGATATACCAAGGTCCTGGACGACGTCATGGTCACTTATATATATAGTCAGTTCTTAGACAGCGGACGATATGGTTGATGTGGGCTTGGGCGACCAGCTCTCAGTGATAGGTTCTTAAGTTCTAAGTCATATCAACCTCCAGGTTCTTCTCTGTTCTATTTTATGAGGGGGTTCATCCTATCATTTGATCTTCATGTCTTGTCTCCTGCTCCTGGCACCCAGCTTCATTTTTTTGCATTTGCTTGAGTTAAACTCTAGTAGCCACTTGTTTGGCTTTTATTTTTAGACTGTCCAGGTTATACTGCAGTCTCTTGCAATCTTTGATTGTATATATTGCGCTCTTAATATAAATATTAATAAACATTTAGCGGAAGGAGCCTCTTCTCGAATGAAAATAAGTCACATATACATGACAATTAAGATGTCATAATACTGAGCCCTGTTCAACCCCGCTGGTAATATATTCTTTCACTGTGACTGGTTTCTGTTGCTTAGCTACTACCTCATCAACTAGAGCACCTTGTCATTCATGCCTGTTTCTCCAGTTTGTGCAATAGTCTCATGTGAGGCAGTGTATGAGTGTATGTATACTCACCTAGATGCACTTGAAGGGTCGTGCCTCAGCTCCTAGTTCTCGCCATTTGAAACACTAGCAGTTTAAACTAACAATTTAGTCTCAGTTATATAATAAGCTAGTAAAAGAACAATTAGGTTACAAACACATAGATCACCACCATTATTAACTCGACGTGTGAGCCGTAAACTAGTCTCTGATAATAATCAATGTTGTTGTTTTTGTTGTTGTTATTTTGTGTGAATTGTGTTGGAATAGATTCAGCTACTGGAACAAGTTCCAAGTAGCACGGGCTATGGTGAGCCCGTAACCTACCTGGCACAGGAGCAGTGCTGTGTGTGGTAATAATCAACATTGGTATCAATTAAATACACACATTCACAAATTAAAAAAAAATCATTATCAGTTAATGCGTCAATAAAATTAATACCAATGGAATGGAATTATCAGGGGAAAGCGCCAAACCATTACAACTATATAGCAATTGGAAGGGATCAGGATAAAGATTTGGGATGGGACGGCGGGAAAGGAATATTGCCCAACCACTTGGACGGTCGGGGATCGAATGCTGACCTGCATGAAGTCACTCTACGGTCCAGTCCAATTGGTTGGGGCCTATGAGTAGTTAACGTGCAGTTTCCCCCCTCTCTGTGTCTTCTCTTGTCTAGACCAGTGTTGCAAATCAATTGCCGCAACAAATGATGATTTAGCACAAACTGATTAAGAGCCTCTCCCACCAAAGTAAGTACAACCACTTGTGTTGCATACTCATATGGGTGTTATTCCTGCCCCTGAAGATTGCAGAATATCCCAAAATAACCCACCCTGATAATTTAGGCAACGTTGCCTAAAACCTCCATAAACGTAACGTTTTTGTTAACAACAAAAACGTGTTGCAAACCTCCACACACGACCATATAGTTATTTAGTACCAGTGTCAACAAATAATCAATATAAATAAAAATGTAAATGTTCGTTTGTTCAAAATCACTAATCTCCGAAAGTTCTTCACCGATTGCTCTGAAATTTTCACACAACGTTCTATTCGCATCAGAGCAGGTTTATATATACATACTATATAGATGTCACGTCTGTGACGCTAAAAAAACATGCTTTTTCTGAAAAACTATGTTTTTCATCGTGTTTTTCATGTGAGGGAAATCTTCTAAACCTCTTTACCGATTGCTTTGGAATTTTGACGCAACGTTGCATTCGAATAGACGCATCTTTTTATATATCTACTATATACATGCTTTTCCTGTGACAGGAAAAAACGTTTTTTTTTAAACAGCGCCATCTGTTGGAAGTAAGAGCAACACACGCTGTAATCTCTTTAAAGTTCTTTACCGATTGCTTTGAAATTTTGAGACAACGTTGCATTCGAATAGACGCATCTTTTTATATACCTACTATATAGATGCCACCCCTGTGACAGGTAAACAAATGCGTTTTTGAAAAACAGCGCCATCTGTTGCACATAATGGCAACATGCACGCTATACTAAATATGTCACGAATTCCAATTCAATGTTTCCGATTACATTGATAAATTTTGTTTTCAAAGATTTCGATTTATTTTATTTTTTATTGAATTATTTTGTGTGAATTGCATTGGAATTGAGCTGTGTTGTTTACCATACCGTTCATTTCATGAGTATAGTTTATTTTTCTATTTTTTCTCATTTTCATTTCATTTTTTAACTGTTTTTCTTATATTTCAGTTATGGGAACATCAGAACACTTGATGTTCCAAATTTTCTGATGGGAACATCAGACCATTTGGGAAGGCATCGGACGAGGGAGTGGGGAAAGGTGGGGATGACGAGGGGACGTAAGTGAGAGATGGTGGGGATGACGAGGGGACAAGGGAGGGGGTAATGGTGGGGAAGGACGAGAGGACAGGGAAGTTTGGGATGGTGGGGACGAGGGGATGGGGGAATGGAGAATGATGGGGAAGACAAAGGGACAGGAGTTTGGGACATGGTGGGAAGAAAGATGGGATGGTGGAGTGGGGAATGGTGGGGAGGACGAAGGGACAGTGGAGTGGGGAATGGTTGGGAGGAGGTCGAGGAGACGGGTGAGGGGGGAATGGTGGGAAGGATTGGGGACAGGCATGGTTGCTGTGGCTCAGCAACGCAGATGCGTTGCTGAGCCACAGCAACGCGTGGCCGGGTACTGCTAGTAAATAATAAGAGTCCCTTCAGGACTCGCCAAATTATGTGCTACGGTAATATTCTTACCATTATTTTGATAGACAATTGACGATTATATATTGTTGATATTCAGTTATTTGGTTTTAATATTGGTTTTGTTAATTTTTGTGATGTATTCCTTCATACTAAGTGTTGTTTCTGTGTATGTGTCCTTGATACTGTGTATTCATTCGGTGTATGCTTCATACTGGGTATTGAATGTATGCATCTTTTATATTAAATGTTGTGTGTATACTTACCTAATTGTACATGCGGGGGGTTGAGCTTTGGCTCATTGGTCCCACCTCTCAACTGTCAATCAACTGGTGTTCAGGTTCCTGAGCCTATTGGGCTCTATTATATCTACATTTGAAACTGTGTAAGGAGTTTGCCTCCACTACTTCACTCATCAGTTTAATAAATTTATTTTTACCTAAACATAAAAACAAATACAGTATTTGTAATGTTTCATTTGAATATTCTGCCTACATATGTACCGTCGTTTGTGTACACTCTTTCTAAATTCCTGTCTACACTGTTCCCGTCAGAATTTTGTACGTTGTGATCACGTCTCCTCTCACTCTTCTCTGACAGGGATTTGAAGTTTCATTAAATTAGCTTTTCTTCGTAAATCGTGCCTCTCAGATCCGAGTCTAGACTAGTGACATGTTTCTGAAATTTATCCAGCTTCGTTTTGTGTCATACAACATAAGGAGTTCTCGCTAGAGTTGCATATGTAATAATTGGTCTGACATACGTGAAACATGGTATACATGTGAGAATATGCAGAAACAAGCATCAGCCAACCTGGTCAAAAAATCACTTAAATCTCCTCATTTATTTATGTTTTACTGATACAATCTTGGAAAACATTTGGAAAAAATAGGAACGGTACAATTAATGTGTTTATCATCTTATAAATGATTTCAAACAATCTCAAATAAAGAACATTTAGAATTAAACACCAAATCCTCATCATCATCATCATCCTCGTCTTCTTCATCGTCCAGCTCATCATCGTCACCATGAACTAAGTTTATCTTGCTAATTTTTAGGGCAGACAGGATGGGGACAGCACTCTGGGTGAGGCTTGGTGTCGTCAATCTCTGAGATATAACACGGAGGTGCCACACCAATCTTCCCACACCTGCCACGGTGAAGAAGGGACAGGAAGCACGTCAGAGTCAGATATGTAGATTTCAACACATGAAACTGTAAAACAATTCAACTCCTCTCTGTAGGTCTTGATAGTATTGGCTGCCTTACCTCTACCTGTTGTCTGCTGCCTTAATAACCTGTTGCTTACCGCAACAGGTAAGAATTTTATAAAAAATTTGTATCGAGTGATCCTGCCCGTGCTCTAATTCTAAGTGTGAGAGATGTGAGAGAGTGTGAGAGAATGTGGAGGAGTGTGAACTAGCTGGAGGGGTGCGTGGGAGTGTGAGGGAGAGTATGATAAAAAGTATCACGAGGGAGAGAGTGCGAAGTAGTGTGAGTGAGAGAGTGATGGACACATGAAGATTAAGCCCTCCCATGAGACGTGGCACGGTCAACAGTCTCTGGGACCTGAGGTGTGAGTGACACGGATCAACTACAGATGGTATATAGTGAGCCTTACCTGGCCAATCGAAGGTACAGCTCCGCTCCTGTGCCAGATAAGTCCACGACGGCCTCACCATAGCCCGTGCTACTTGCCCCGCTCCTGTGCCAGGTAAGTCCACGACGGCCTCACCATAGCCCGTGCTACTTGCCCCGCTCCTGTGCCAGGTAAGTCCACGACGGCCTCACCATAGCCCGTGCTACTTGGAACTTTTTGTTCCAAGTACCTGAATCTAAAACAACAACAACTTACGAGTAATAATTGACTGTCGCGTCCCCTGGTGGGCCTCCGCAGATGGCTTCGGTGCAGCCTGGTTCGTGCCACTTGGTGCCCAGTGGCACGCTCACCAGACAGTGGTCCGGCTTGTCTGCAATGACAAACACCACGCTGATGAGGTGAAGGAATGAGATAAAGGAAGGAGATGAGGTGCAGGAAGGATTGTAAGGAGTAATGCTTGAGGTGAAAGAATGTGAAGCATAATTAACACGAGTGTTGGCTGGCAAAAGCTGGACATTCCATATTCAAGCATTCTTTCCTATCTCAGGAGTTTTCCCAAATTAATTCATTTTGATTTTTTGGGGGAATAATTAATATGTAATTCCTAAAACAACTTAGAGGAATTATTAGCTGCCTAAACAAACATCTTTTAAGAGTACTTTCAAGCATTTTGTTCTCCACAAACACGCGAGATAATGTTTAAGATAATCGCTAAATCTGGGCACACACTTTCAAAATGGTTCGCCACTCCTGCTATATAGTACCTGGAAAACCTGCAGAAATGGTGTGAAAAATGGCTACTCGACTTCAACCCAAGTAAATGTAAAGATATTACAGTGGGGGGAAGGATCGGAACATGACAAGGCTCCTGAATTAGAAAAGGGAAAAAATATTGTAAAAGACATTGTGATAAACGTGCAAATAATGTTTATTTATTAATTTAATGTTTTTAATCACATGATTCAGGTGTTTCAGTCTCAAATTAGATGTTTCATTATATTAGGGTTGGGGAACCAAGCATGACTCACTTGGTTCCCTAAACTAGCAATAACAGGTGTGGAACACACTTGTTATTACTAGTTTAGGGTGAGAATTGGCCAGGTATACAAAATATCCTAGGTTGAATCAAATCTCCTGACCAATCAGAGGCCTTTAGAAAGCTTGGCGAATCAGGGTACACCAGCTGTGAGTGTGAGCCAATGAGAGGGGGTGTCACCAGGGGTGTGGGAGTGGTAGTAGCCAATCAGGATAAGGAGCCCACCGGAGGCTCGTCTGTGGAGGCTGCCAGGTCTCGTCACAGTTAAGTTTAACTTTAATTCATTGACAGGAAAAAATACTCATTGAACAAAAATAGACCCCCTCCCCCCTCACAGCTCTCTCCCTCACTGGCAACATTGAAAGAGTTCATCATTCTTGCGAGGTGGTATGGGCTGGCTTTCTACGTTGTATAGGAATCAAACGAGAGGATGGCTAGACGATTCGGGGACGGTTAATCGAGTTAGGGGTATTGTTAGACTAGTTCCCCCACCATCGGGAACTGCCATCAATGGTTTTTGAGACACAAGTGATGTAATAATGACTTACTCGGGTCTTGAGCATGGCGGCCCCATGTGGCAGCCATGACGAGGGAGAGGCAGGCGGCCAGCACCGCCACGCGTAAGAGATGACCCATATCCTTCACCACCGAACTAATCCTCTTCTCTCAAGATCACGTTCTTGGCTTCAACTGCCTCAAGCTCTCCCTGGTAATCGGGGGGGAAGGGGTGATTCTCAGTAGCAGGATTCCCTCTGACCTTTGTGCAGACAGCAGCTAGCTGACTTCAGCGCCGGCAAGGATGGTAGCAAGAGTTAAAACGATCTTCTAATGCCCATTCTTGCGCGTGCCAGGCTTATAAGAATGCGCGTGCCAGGCTTATAAGAACGCCAGATTAAGATGACGTCAGAAAATGAAGAGATGCCAATTGGTTTGCCATATTCCCGTAGCCATTATCTCGCCAGGAAGTGGCGCCAGGCTCCACCAGCTGGCGCCGGGGCTGCGCCACACACCACACCAGTCTGCTCCAACTATAGATTATAGATGAATGACGAAGACAAAACAAAAGGATCGCTAAATGACTGGCACGTTTTCGAACTGTGGAAATCTCATCTCTGTTATCAGTCCTGGAGACCATTTTTCGGAGCCAGCACTGGGACTACGTCTCTACGCCTAGTATCATACAGCTCTCCTCCATAGCAAACATGGTATGAGATCGGTATAGGTGTTGATGGAGGGCCATGCAGCTGCGTGACCGGATGCGCCCACAGGTGAGACAGGATTCACGAACGATGCGCCCACAGGTGAGACAGGATTCACGAACGATGCGCCCACAGGTGAGACAGGATTCACGAACGCCTACCCGTCTTATCAGCCATGTTATTTATGTTTGCTTTCTCAGGAACGATTAGCATGTCAGGTGTCGAGTATCGAACCCTAAACTGTGTGAGGCGACGATAAACGACCATGGAGACCATATAATTGTCGAGGATCGAGTTCCGGCTTGTGAAATGTCGAGCGCCAAGTGTCGAACATCCAATGTCGAGTGCCAGATCTGCAGATGATGTTGGTTGGCATCTTAAGCTTCTCAGAAGCGTGGTATCTACACCACCGCTCCTTGAGGCGAGGGAGATGCTGCGCCACAGGATGCAGCATCCCTCCACACCTGACTAATCACGTATTATCTGTCGTACCCTGCCAGGTCACGTCTGACCCGGCCTCTCATCTAATACGTCAAATATGTGACGTATTAGTCAAAATTAAACCACCGAAATATTGACGTATCTCGACATCGGCGGCGTTGGGGTTAGGTGGGTTGCTTAGGTTTGTACGTATATGCTGGGAGTTAGTCAACTGTTGTGGGTGGCATCCAGGGCCTCGTTCAGTAGTTATAGTCTAGTGAGACCTCGAACGGCCTAATAGGCTTGTTTCTTGTGCTAGTTGTGTTTCTTATGGAACTTTCCAGCACCATCTGTTTCTTGATCTTGAAAGTTGATCTTACGATTGGTGGAGAGCTTGCCGTTGATCTTACGATTGGTGGTGAGCTTGCCGTTGATCTTACGATTGGTGGAGAGCTTGACAGTGGAGCTCACGTGGAGTTTGGGGAGTTCAACGCTTCTTAAGGGTCCTAGTTACTAGTAAGTACTAGGAACTAGGGCCGGCCGCAGACAGGGACACTCTGGAGATTCTAGAAAGTACGAAAGCTAGAATTTTCTCTCATACGCGGACGCCTGTCCCTCGCTTAGCTATTGTGTTTTGTTTTTTAGTACTCCTTCAATTCCCACTCTTCAACCTCTCCCACGCATCTACCTCCCATACATCTACCTCCCACGCATCTACCTCCCATACATCTACCTCCCATGCACCTCTTCCGTTTTAATACTCAGGATAATCTATTCCACAGGATAATATGTGCCCCCATTACCTAGGCACCCCCCCCTTTCCCCCCCTCCCATGCATCCCATTTGAGAGACGTCCATCTCCCATCCCTTATATCCCTTGCATTCCAGCCCGTCGACATAAGGTTTGCCAACGCCGAGAAACTGGCGTACTAAAGTGCCCCCTTATCCTAACCTACCAGAGGACCTAAAACTGAAAACGGGACAGTTTGCCAATTTCACGAGTCGCTATCATTTTCTAGTATGACGATTTTTGGGCCTTAGGGAGAGTATACGTCAAAATGCGACGTGTTATTAGGAGGACGGGTCGTGCATTCATTATCCAGTGGACCAATATCCATCCATCCATTCATCCATCTTCTAGCTATCCATTTCTCACGCATCCTATTCCATCGTAGCCATTTTCCTGGAACCTGTCCCCCAGCACACCCGCCTCCACCAGCCTAACCACTTGGGCTGGACGGTAGAGCGACTGTCTCAGTTCATGCAGGTCGGCGTTCAATCCCCGACCGTCTAAGTGGTTGGGTACTGTGAGGGAACTAGATCCCTCAGCTAGTTTTCCTAGTTTCTAGATTAGGCTAGTCACTCTAGAAAGTGAAGCTTTCAAAATAACATATGCTTGTTGGGTGTTGAATGAAAGCTTATGTTATGGACTATCATTTGTGAGTAGTCAGAAGTCTGTGATTGCTCTGTACAGAGAATTACAGAAATTTTCCTGTTTCTGTGAAGTAGGATGTGAGTTACTTGACTAAAACCGTTAGAGGTGGGGGGAGAGTGGAGTGAACGTTGCCTTTCCCCATCCACATGGGAGACATCACGCCTTTGTTTTAGGCCTCACCCCCCCCCCCTTGTGACGTCACAGGACGCCCGAGGGTGACGGAGAGAGGTGATTGGTTTAGGCATGTGTGCTCTAAGCCTAGTTTTGGCGCGAAGAGCTATGGTTGGATGCGGCACGAGGGAGCCGTGCCGGCTCCAAGCTGATTGGTCAAGACAAAGTAGGGAGAAGGTAGGGGCATTTTGAGTTTCCCTAGAGCGGGAAATCGGCAGTCTGAGCAGGGTAGCAGGTGGACTAGGACGTGTCTGGGTGGAGGGGGGGGAGTTTTCCCCCTCCACCCCCGTTAATCGCTTCTGTCGTCCAAATTACTCATCGAATATGGCACTCCTGCCATCAGGGGTTGTGTCAAGGCCCAATTAGGTGAATTGGGGCCAAGGATTTACGGAAGAAACAGTAAAAAACTAGAGAGACAGTTGACTGTGTTCACCCAGGGGGCAGCTGGCAGAGCCTCATGGTGTAACAGGTGGGTCGCGTATCCTGTCTAGTGGCAATGGACAATTGGTGTTGGGCAGTGTAAGTGAGTGTGATATTACAGGCCCATGTTGGACTTTGCATTCCGCCAGGCTGCGTCAGTGTGGGGACGCCGCCGGCCATTGTCACCCCCAGCCGCGTGGGTACTCCTGTGGGCGGCAGCCTGCCAGCCTCAGGCACCCATGTGTGCGCCCGCCCGCGGCCACCCACCCAGGCCACCTGCGCAGCCAAACCCCACCCCACCCCGCGCGCCGCTCAGCCGGGTGGGGTGCTATGACGTCATGCGCTACCCGTGGCCACCCCCAGGACACCCGCCGCATGGTCTGGCCACATGGCCCGCCTGCCCGCGCGCCGGCCAAGCCCCACCCCCCCCTCTCAGCTCGGGAGGGGCGCTGTGGGATACACGGTGGCCACATGCCTTGGCCACTTTCCCGGGACAGCCTAGGGCCACATCTTGTCAACGCATGAGGAGCAAGCAAGCTAAGTGTTGACTGCTAGTGTGGTAGTTGTGGAAAAAAATAAGGGTTGTGATAATCATTGTGTACAGTGTGATGGGTACCGGTAGAAATTCATGGTGAGAGTTGTCTCAGAGCCTCGCCAGGCTAGAGAAGCAGCTGAGTGACAGCTGTCAGTAGGGTCCAGGTGATTGATTAGGGCGGTACCTGGAGATAGATATTATACACGGGACGACACTGTATGTATAATAGACTGACTAGAGTATGTAACCGGTCAGTGTAGAGATTTACCATATAAGTGATCCAGCCTGTCGATTCTATATAATCGTTCAGACTGGATTAATGCCATAGAGTACCGTAAAATTATAATCATTAGAGGTAGTTAAGTACAATTACTTGGTGATATAATTTTCATTGATTATGTGAATGCCATTTCTATGTGTTCATTTGCATGTCTATGTACTGTGTTGTGTGGTAAGTCAGTAGATGTGATTGCTGACTGATTGCCTAATGATGTCATTAGCATGTGGGGTATGCTGACGGCATCATTATGTTGCAGGTTTGTGCAGTATTGTTTCAGTTTATACGATATTATTGCCCCAGGAACTGTGTTGAGGGTTTAAGGGACCTCTAGGATTATTCAGGGGAATTCACAGTACTTAATGAGACCAGGCAATTGATGAGTTAATTGCCTTGCTGAGGTAAGTGTGTGTTCACAGTAGTCCTTTGCAACGGTTGCAAGAAAAAGAGGGGGGCAGTAATATTAGTATACTTTTGTGTGTTGCACAACCGTGTGTCATTATTGTGTGGGCACAGTAATTAGCGAGTTGCAGTAGCCGCAACCATATGTGGGCAGTGCTTTTTTGATGTTGCAGGCCATTGTAGTGTGACCTATGTAACACTGGGTTTACTTTGTTTCTTTAAGTTGTGTGGAGGACTTAAGGATTCAGTGAGTTAATTAAGTAAGGGGTAATTAACTGGATAAGGGGTGCCCACTTAGTATTGTGGAGTGAGTGAGGGCTGTTAAGAGAAAACAGTGTTGAGCTTGAATGAGATACGTCTCGGGAGCAATTAATTGTCCGTGTGACAACTAATTGACCACTCTAGCTAATTATTTAATTAGCCTTCTCATCATGAATTCACGTAGTGGGAGAGGATCTGTCAGAGTCTGTCAGTATTTGTGTTAACGTAATTTGCTCGAGACTAATTACCTTTCAGGGGTATAGCAATTAGTGGCTCAGGTTAATTAGTGGAGTAATTAACATTGGAGAGCTCCGATGACTCGGTAAAGCGAGGTCATGGAGCTAGCATAAATCGTTGTATTAATCATATCCTGTCTGAAGACAGTGGATTAGTGGCACATCTTGTTAATTAGGGTAATTAACTCCTTTCCCGTGAATTCACAGTGTTTGATGAGACCTGCTTAGGCAGTGCGGAGTGAGACATATTTATGGATGATTAATTATCGGTCCTGGTGACAGTTAATTAATTGCTCAGAAGTAATTAGGGACTTAATTAGGGTAATTAACACTCACTAGTAATTGTTTGACACAGACTGTGGAGAAGCTACCAAGTTAGGGTGGGCTTAGTTAACGTAACTCAATGGGGATGTAATTAGTGGTCCGTTTGACCTTAATTGAGAATTACTCACTGAATACTTGCAAGGAGTCAAGTGTGATGTAATATATGTTTGAGTTATTGTTAACAAGAGAGAGACAAGTGTTAAACATTAACGTAAAGTATCATCATGATGTTGTCTAGCGTGAGACAATTGTTTGTGATTACCGTAGTACTTTGTTGCTGACTGCTGCGATCAGTCAATTAACGTAATTAATCACTTAAGGCAATTTCTTTTGGTTGTCGTCTGGTGACAAGAGTAGAGTCATCTAGGGATCTGTGGAGCTGTGTCCCAGAATCCCGCCTTGCCTGTCTTTGTTACTGTTTACAACAGTGCAACTTCTTGTAGGAAGTTGCAAAGAGTGTTCACACGGGGTTGTGATAGGGGGGGGTCACTGTTTGACTACCCGTCTAGTTACGTGGGTCTCTCCTGGGGGCGGGAGGACCCCTAAGTTTGTGATTATAGTAGCTGTCAGGGAAACCGAGACACTATTGATTGCCTGCTTGTGTCTTTGTCTTCAGTGGATATCCTTCATTTGTTCAGTTAGTTCATGTTGTCAGCCCGAAGTGTCGGCAAGATGGAGCCTGCTGTCACTTCTCGAGGGGCTGTTGAATAGCTGTGTTGCAAATGCCACTTGATGTACAATAACGTAACCATTCGCTGTGGTGTAACTTAGTCTGTGATATTTTTCTTTGATTTGCAATATTGCGTCATCAGTGGCACACCTGTGTTCAGGTTAGTTCAGTATGCAGCCGCACAGCAAGGGTTGCTATTTAGCGGTTTGTTATCGTACCACTGGATTGACATTAACGTAACGTAAACTCGGTAATGTAGTAGTTAGTCTCTTGTTATTAATAAATTGTTATGTTATAGAAAACGGTCTTTGATGTCAACCCTTCAACCATATTATTCCACCGTATTTCTGCATATTATTAAATGTTGATGTGATCTTGATAAGGCGGCTGTTCTTGGGAATTCGAATTCCAATTCATAGTGCCACATCAAATATAAATATTTGATTGTGAGAACCCGTCGGTTACCCTTTATTAGTTTTAACGTCCTGTTTAACTAGGAGGAGCCAGCGGCCTATTGTGGACAGGTTTTTACCCTTGGTGGTTGTCGGAAAATCCGACACCATTTAATAATATCATACAGACAGATAATATTGCTGTGTTGTATAAACAAGTTAACCCATAGAAAATGTAACTTGTAGTGGAATTTCCGTCTATAGAAAATGGGATATCATTACCACATACTATTAAAAATTTACCACCTATTATGGTGGGAATTATTCTTAAATACATTAGTCTTTGGACTTTACCATCATAAAAACATCTCATATAAATTAACTTAATTATCAGAATTAAAATAGAGTAAATGTGACCCTTCTATCACTTACTGTCATCTGGACAATGTAGGCCAGGCGTCAGGGAGGAGGGAGTGGTCAGCCATTGTTATTGTAATTAGACCAGAGTCGTGGAGCAAATTCGGCTCCTATAAATTCTCTTGGACGAAGTGTTATGGAAGATCAGAGTAGTGATCTGCCATCATCAACACACTGTCATCAATCTCAAGGGAAGTGTCTTTCCGAAACCCGTTTATCTTTCATTTATGGCCATTAATGTCAGTAGATATAGGGTGACCGGGTTAGATCACAAATGATCGACTCAAACAAGGTAATTAAGCCTAGGATTTTATGATTCCTTGTATAGTGTTTTATCTGATATAGCTCTCATATATTAGGATTCTGGCTTTACAGCTAGCGCCCTTTTGACAGGTTAAGACGAGGAAGCATGCTTTGTGTGCCAGTTACTGGGTGATGGAAGCTACCTCAAAGAGGATAATTTGGTGTCTACATCCTGGTTATACCTGGTGGACTAAGGCCTGCTGTACAATAAGATAAGGAACCTCTTCAATGTGTAGTTAATACTGTAGTTTGATTGGCTGCATATATATAAATTTAATATAAACCCCCCTAATGTGTAGAGGATCGATTTGTGAGATTATGAGATTATGGCAGAAATACAGTCCACTTAACATCATACAAATTGCTATCGAAGTATATAAATTAACGTAAATATAAATTCATATAAATTAAATAAATATAAATCTCACAGGTCGGTTCCCACAGTGGTGGAGGCCTGGCGGTTTGCTCCCGCTTTTCCTTTTTCTATTGGACTCATGCTTAACTGCCGTGAGCAGACTTTAAACTTGTAGTCCACCTCCTAAGGGAGGTAGGCGTAGAGAAAAATCTCACAGGTACCATTCTTTCCCTCCTGTCCCATCCCTAATCTTTATCCTGACCCCTTCTCAGTGCTATATAGTAGTAATGGCTTGGTGCTTTCTCCTGATAGTTGCTTCCAGCACGCGCCGTGTTCGTTTTCGTGGAGCCAATGAAGGCCGTGTGCGTGTCGGGAAAGCTGACGCCGGCTGTGTGCGTGTCGGGGAAGAAGACGCCGGCTGTGTGCGTGTCAGGGAAGCTGACGCCGGCTGTGTGCATGTCGGGGAAGCAGACGCCGGCTGTGTGCGTGTCAGGGAAGCTGACGCCGGCTGTGTGCGTGTCAGGGAAGCTGACGCCGGCTGTGTGCGTGTCGGGGAAGCTGACGCCGCCTGTGTGCGTGCGGGACCCACGATGCTGTGCCCGTGGCCAATCGATAAAGTTGAGGTTCAGGGCCCCGTCTTGGCGGGCCGAGGCGTCAAACCTCTAGCCTCCCCATCTTGGAATTACCACAGCGGTCCACGCCGCTTACGCCCGCCGCCAGAGATGTTATCGCGAAGGTTTCGGTTCGAAACGAGGGGTTATTTTCACCTTCATTTTAGCCACTGTATATTTCCGCGCCGTTCTACCTACTTATCTCCGGCGTTATATCAAATAAACTTGTGAGAAGACTGTGAAGAAATCTGTCTTCAAGACGCCTTCTCTGGTGGGATTGAAAGCATACGCTTACAGTTACAGCCCCGCTTCTGTGCCAGGTAAGTCTACTACGGGCTCGCCATAGCCCGTGCTACTTGGAACTTTTTGTTCCAAGTAGCGAATCTTAAACAACAACAACATGCATACCCTGGGACTATAAGACGGTGCTATGAATCTCTGGTGTATTGGATTGCCTTGTAACGTGGTTTATTAATTTTATATGGAATTATTTGCGAAATTATTCAAGAGAATTTGTAAAAAAAGTACATTTTTCCCTTTTTTCGACGGTAAAAAAACAGAGGAATGGAGAGTGTCGATCTTTTTTGATGGTGTGTTGATAGAGGCGAGACAGATCACGCCATTCCTTCTCTGTGTCTTGTAGACCAACATGCTCCATGTTGGGTTCATGTAGACCAACATGCTCCATGTTGGGTTCTTGTAGACCAACATGCTCCATGTTGGGTTCTTGTAGACCAACATGCTCCATGTTGGGTTCATGTAGACCAACATGCTCCATGTTGGGTTCTTGTAGACCAACATGCTCCATGTTGGGTTCATGTAGACCAACATGCTCCATGTTGGGTTCTTGTAGACCAACATGCTCCATGTTGGGTTCTTGTAGACCAACATGCTCCATGTTGGGGTTCATGTAGACCAACATGCTCCATGTTGGGTTCATGTAGACACACACATGCTCCATGTTGGGGTTCATGTAGACCAACATGCTCCATGTTGGGGTTCATGTAGACCAACATGCTCCATGTTGGGGTTCATGTAGACCAACATTCTCCATGTTGGGTTCATGTAGACCAACATGCTCCATGTTGGGTTCATTTAGACCAACATGCTCCATGTTGGGTTCATGTAGACCAACATGCTCCATGTTGGGTTCATGTAGACCAACATGCTCCATGTTAGGTTCATGTAGACCAACATGCTCCATGTTGGGTTCATGTAGACCAACATGCTCCATGTTGGGTTCATGTAGACCAACATGCTCCATGTTGGAATTCATGTAGACCAACATGCTCCATGTTGGGGTTCATGTAGACCGACATGCTCCATGTTGGGGTTCATGTAGACCAACATGCTCTATGTTGGGGTTCATGTAGACCAACACGCTCCATGTTGGGGTTCATGTAGACCAACATCCTCCATGTTGGGTTCATGTAAACCAACATGCTCCATGTTGGGGTTCATGTAGACCAACATGCGCTATGTTGGGGTTCATGTAGACCAACATGCTCCATGTTGGGGTTCATGTAGACCAACATGCTCCATGTTGGGGTTCAAGTAGACCAACATCCTCCATGTTGGGTTCATGTAAACCAACATGCTCCATGTTGGGGTTCATGTAGACCAACATGCGCTATGTTGGGGTTCATGTAGACCAACATGCTCCATGTTGGGGTTCATGTAGACCAACATCCTCCATGTTGGGTTCATGTAAACCAACATGCTCCATGTTGGGGTTCATGTAGAAAAACATGCTCCATGTTGAGGTTCATGTAGACCAACATGCTCCATGTTGGGGTTCATGTAGACCAACATGCTCCATGTTGGGGTTCAAGTAGACCAACATCCTCCATGTTGGGTTCATGTAAACCAACATGCTCCATGTTGGGGTTCATGTAGACCAACATGCGCTATGTTGGGGTTCATGTAGACCAACATGCTCCATGTTGGGGTTCATGTAGATGAACATCCTCCATGTTGGGTTCATGTAAACCAACATGCTCCATGTTGGGGTTCATGTAGACCAACATGCTCCATGTTGGGGTTCATGTAGACCAACATCCTCCATGTTGGGTTCTTGTAGACCAACATGCTCCATGTTGGGGTTCATGTAGACCAACATGCTCCATGTTGGGGTTCATGTAGACCAACATGCTCCATGTTGGGGTTCATGTAGACCAACATGCTCCATGTTGGGGTTCATGTAGACCAACATGTTCCATGTTGGGTTTATGTAGACCAACATGCTCCATGTTGGGTTCATGTAGACCAACATGCTCCATGTTGGGTTCATGTAGACCAACATGCTCCATGTTCTGTTCATGTAGACCAACATGCTCCATGTTGGGTTCATGTAGACCAACATGCTCCATGTTGGGTTCATGTAAACCAACATGCTCCATGTTGGGTTCATGTAGACCAACATGCTCCATGTTGGGGTTCATGTAGACCAACATGCTCTATGTTGGGGTTCATGTAGACCAACATGCTCTATGTTGGGGTTCATGTAGACCAACATGCTCCATGTTGGGGTTCATGTAGACCAACATGCTCCATGTTGGGGTTCATGTAGACCAACATGCTCCATGTTGGGGTTCATGTAGACCAACATCCTCCATGTTGGGTTCATGTAAACCAACATGCTCCATGTTGGGGTTCATGTAGACCAACATGCTCCATGTTGGGGTTCATGTAGACCAACATCCTCCATGTTGGGTTCATGTAGACCAACATGCTCCATGTTAGGTTCATGTAGACCAACATGCTCCATGTTGGGGTTCATATAGACCAACATGCTCCATGTTGGGGTTCATGTAGACCAACATGCTCCATGTTGGGTTCATGTAGACCAACATGCTCCATGTTGGGGTTCATGTAGACCAACATGCTCCATGTTGGGGTTCATGTAGACCAACATGTTCCATGTTGGGGTTCATGTAGACCAACATGCTCCATGTTGGGGTTCATGTAGACCAACATGCTCCATGTTGGGGTTCATGTAGACCAACATGTTCCATGTTGGGGTTCATGTAGACCAACATGCTCCATGTTGGGGTTCATGTAGACCAACATGCTCCATGTTGGGGTTCATGTAGACCAACATGCTCCATGTTGGGGTTCATGTAGACCAACATGCTCCATGTTGGGGTTCATGTAGACCAACATGCTCCATGATGGGGTTCATGTAGACCAACATGCTCCATGTTGGATTCATGTAGACCAACACTCTTGGCTTCCCACCCTCCCCTATCCCCCCCCCCCAACCACCCCAACCACCCCCTTCTTAGCCTCCATCACAGGTAACAACCGTAGGCTGCCTTGTTCAAGATAATTAGGTGTACGAATTGTTAATAAAGTTAATATCGTTTTAGTACTGCCTACACAACCCTTCCGCCTAATAGAACGTCGCATTTTGACGTATTGACCTAATCAACGCCTGATTATACACAAAATTCTAATGCATATTAGTATGAATTGATATATGAAATGCCGATTCTGAACACCCAGTACGTTAAAATTCCTGAATGTGCCTTTGAGGTCGGCGGGTGCATGGAAGAGCCGTGCCTGAGGTCAAGATGCGTTGAGAGATCAGAAACCTTCCAATACTCAGGTTCGACTCCACCTCAGACCACGTATAGCTCAGTTTCTGACGAAGACAAAGACCCAACCCCTGTGACGCTCACGATGACATTAGAACATAGAGTTCTATTATCATCGAAGCGAGTTCTTACAAAAAGGAACACTATGCCGTCCCTCTGCCCATATCAAGGTGACGGCTTTCACTGTACACATTTCCTTTCGCGGTTTATCTATGAGATCTCTGTCTCTCTTCCTTTTTTGGAAGTTCTTAAGAATTCAGGCAGGGCGCTGGTCCAGTTTTTATCAGGTCTTGTCACCCCAGGACTCTTTTTGGCGCCTTCTGGGGGCCAGGAGACTCCAGGTGTCCGCTCTTGGTCCATAGGTACTCTTATAGGTACTCTTGGTATTGGTATATGTGACTGTGATCTCGTAACCTCGTCTCAGGATACAGGAGTATGACCTCAGTATGAGATGGTATATTGGAGGCCACACGACATACCTGCTATACTCGCGTGCTGAGAGAAGATTAAGGAAGCATACTATCCTATGATCGTATCTTCCTCACGTATGGCATACAACATATACACTGGCTGTGCAACACTGGATAAATTATACATCCTTCATGATGCAGTATATAGAACAAACAGGGCCATAGTCATTCGGAATTGTTTTGGATCTTGGAGTAATGATTAGTATATACCTAAAGCCAATTAGTATATACCTAAAGCCAATTAGTATATACCTAAAGCCAATTAGTATATACCTAAAGCCAGTTAGTATATACCTAAAGCCAATTAGTATATACCTAAAGCCAATTAGTATGGACCTACAGCCAATTCAGCTATGTGTATAAATATACACAATAAAGTAAAAAAAAAAGGTACTTGTTGACCAAACCACACACTAGAAAGTGAAGGGACGACAACGTTTCGGTCACAATCGACTTGAGAATGGTCCAGGACGGACCGAAACGTTGTCTTCCCTTCACTTTCTAATGCGTGGTTTGGTCAACAAATTTCAGCCACGTTATTGTGACTCGCCTGCCAAATGTACTTGGCTTTACATCCTAAACTGTCAGCTAGCAGCAGGTACACTAATACTGTACTAGTACTGCCTAGTTCTAGAACTAGTGAGGTCTCTGCTAGTGAGGTTTCACTAGGAGTGAACAAGAAATATTCAAAATGATCATATATAGGACGGTTCAGCATAAGCAATGGTTGAACTCGAGGCCATCACAGGCTGGAGGTCCTACTCGAGGCATACTAGATGTGAGGAAGTACCTCATTACCACAAGAGAGTTGTCGAGATACGGGAAATGAATTTGAAGGGGAGAAAGACTCCAGTAACATTATATATTTTTTTTAAACGCAGATGAGGTACACATTAGCGAGAGTCAACAGGCAATGTACTACGGAAACTCGTTCGCATCAACCAGCGAGCACACACGCGCGTGCACACGCACCCAGAAATAAACCTCACAAAGATGGGTCGTAAAACGGTATTTTGCGTGTGGTGGAGTCTGAGTGATTTGTTACTTTCCTAAAGTATGTAGTCAAGACGGCATACGAGCTCCTTAATAATAGTATTGGAAACTCACTAAAAGATGTACCCGTTCCGTCCGCCCTCTTGCATCCCACTACCACAGCCAGCCATTATCTTAGCATCCCATCTTATCTCCAGCATCTCCCCCTCCCTCTGTGACTCTGCACGCCCGTCCTCATCTGCTATCTTCATCTTGCCGGCAGAGTTACAAAGACAGGGGGGGGGGGGGCAACTGAGGCAGCTAACTCACCGAGCCAGCTATAGAGGATGAGACATGTTCCGGGAATTATAAGTAGAGGTCTTGCTTGAATTATGTTGATGGGGCTTTTTACAGAGGCTGTTCTTTAAGTGTGTTTGTCTGTGTTTTGAACACACACTGTCTGTGTCTACATGAACACACACACACACACACACACACACACACACACACACACACACACACACACACACACACACACACACACACACACACACACACACACACACACACACACACACACACACACACACACACACACACACACACACACACACACACACACACACACACACACACACACACACACACACACACACACACCACACACACACACACACACACACACACACACACACACACACACACACACACACACACACACACACACACACACACACACACACACACACACACACACACACACACACACACACACACACACACACACACACACACACACACACACACACACACACACACACACACACACACACACACACACACACACACACACACACACACACACACACACACACACACACACACACACACACACACACACACACACACACACACACACACACACACACACACACACACACACACACACACACACACACACACACACACACACACACACACACACACACACACACACACACACACACACACACACACACACACACACACACACACACACACACACACACACACACACACACACACACACACACACACACACACACACACACACACACACACACACACACACACACACACACACACACACACACACACACACACACACACACACACACACACACACACACACACACACACACACACACACACACACACACACACACACACACACACACACACACACACACACACACACACACACACACACACACACACACACACACACACACACACACACACACACACACACACACACACACACACACACACACACACACACACACACACACACACACACACACACACACACACACACACACACACACACACACACACACAGGCTGTGTGAGATGCAGGCTGGAGTGAGAGGGAAGGTACTCCGGTGGATAGAGGAATACCTAAGCAACAGGAGACAACGAGTCTGTGTGAGGGGTGAGGTCTCAGATTGGCGAGACGTCACAAGTGGAGTCCCGCAGGGGTCAGTCCTTGGACCTATACTGTTTCTGGTATATGTAAATGATCTCCCAGAGGGTATAGATTCGTTCCTCTCAATGTTTGCCGACGATGCAAAAATTATGAGGAGGATTGAAACAGAGGATGATAGTAGGAGGCTACAAGATGACCTGGATAGACTGAGTGAATGGTCCAACAAATGGCTGTTGAAGTTCAACCCGAGTAAATGCAAAGTAATGAAACTAGGCAGTGGAAACAGGAGGCCAGGCACAGGATACAGAATAGGAGATGAAGTACTTAATGAAACAGACAGAGAGAAAGATCTAGGAGTTGATATCACACCAAACCTGTCTCCTGAAGCCCACATAAAGAGAATAACGTCTGCGGCATATGCGAGGCTGGCTAACATCAGAACGGCGTTCAGGAACCTGTGTAAGGAATCATTCAGAATCTTGTACACCACATATGTAAGACCAATCCTGGAGTATGCGGCCCCAGCATGGAGCCCGTACCTTGTCAAGCACAAGACGAAGCTGGAAAAAGTCCAAAGGTATGCTACTAGACTAGTCCCAGAACTAAGAGGCATGAGTTATGAGGAAAGGCTGCGGGAAATGCACCTCACGACACTGGAAGACAGAAGAGTAAGGGGGGACATGATCACAACCTACAAAATCCTCAGGGGAATCGACCGGGTAAACAAGGACGAACTTTTCAACACTGGTGGGACGCGAACAAGGGGACACAGGTGGAAGCTGAGTACCCAAATGAGCCACAGAGACGTTAGAAAGAACTTTTTCAGTGTCAGAGTAGTTAGCAAATGGAATGCATTAGGAAGTGATGTGGTGGAGGCTGACTCCATTCACAGTTTCAAATGTAGATATGATAGAGCCCAATAGGCTCAGGAATCTGTACACCAGTTGATTGACGGTTGAGAGGCGGGACCAAAGAGCCAGAGCTCAACCCCCGCAAGCACAATTAGGTGAGTACAATTAGGTGAGTACACACACACACACACACACACACACACACACACACACACACACACACACACACACACACACACACACACACACACACACACACACACACACACACACACACACACACACACACACACACACACACACACACACACACACACACACACACACACACACACACACACACACACACACACACACACACACACACACACACACACACACACACACACACACACACACACACACACACACACACACACACACACACACACACACACACACACACACACACACACACACACACACACACACACACACAGAAGAGTAAGGGGGGACATGATCACAACCTACAAAATCCTCAGGGGAATCGACCGGGTAAACAAGGATGAACTTTTCAACACTGGTGGGACGCGAACAAGGGGACACAGGTGGAAGCTGAGTACCCAAATGAGCCACAGAGACGTTAGAAAGAACTTTTTCAGTGTCAGAGTAGTTAGCAAATGGAATGCATTAGGAAGTGATGTGGTGGAGGCTGACTCCATTCACAGTTTCAAATGTAGATATGATAGAGCCCAATAGGCTCAGGAATCTGTACACCAGTTGATTGACGGTTGAGAGGCGGGACCAAAGAGCCAGAGCTCAACCCCCGCAAGCACAATTAGGTGAGTACAATTAGGTGAGTACACACACACACACACACACACACACACACACACACACACACACACACACACACACACACACACACACACACACACACACACACACACACACACACACACACAACAAATTAGAACAACAAATTAGACAACAAATAGAAAAGCGCGGTACAAGAGCGAGAGCTCAATCCTGCAGGCACAAATATGTGAGTACACACACACGTACAGCATACACAACATACAAAGCCTTCACAAACACGGATGAAGGAGTTTTTCCAAACGCTGTATACAGTAAATATGATCTCATTCTTGAGTATGCTGCCCCGGCATAGAACCCCCTATCTAAAGAAACATACAAAAAAACTAGAAAAGGTTTAAAAGATATGTAACAAGGCACATTCCTACGACAAGGGATTGAAGTATTAAGAAATATTGCGGGAACTGGGCCTCACTCCTCGGAGGAAAACAAAAGATTTGGCCGGACATAATAACGACGTACGAGATTCTAATAGGAATTGGCTAAGTAGAAGAAGAAGGGAGGAACAGTAGCACGGGGAGGCATACACACAACACACACACTCACACACACCGCTCATCAAAAGGAAGAAAACCCGCTGGGTCGTTAATCCTATCAGTCTATGTATGGGCGCTGGTTCTACTGGTTAAACAGGATCTTATCCTAGCTACTGTTTGCGTTGCTGATTCTGAAACAGAACACAATATTTCACACTCAATTACCTCCCCAGGACAAGCCTTCAGAGTCACTATAAACACATCGTCGTGTCTATAGCTTCACAACATTATTGATGGGGCATGTTTACGTAAGCTGTGGATTATCGTATAATATAATGCCTTTACACACACACACACACAGATCACACTAACGTGATGCATCAAATGAACATTGATGTGATGATGTAAGGGCGAAGAGGGAGAACGGCCTATTGACATAGCTCGGGTGCAGGGGGGGGGGGGTTGTGTAAAAGCCTGGTTTGTGCCTCGGAGAGGCTACGGGATCCAGTAAGTTCAGTAGAACTTAGGTTTCAACCCTTTTACCCTGTCTTAGCTCAATCGATTAAGGCAGTGTCTGGGATGCTCCCGGACGCAGGTTCGAATCCTCGTCACGGCCCTTGTGGATTTGTTCATAATGCCTTTCCTCTTGTATCAATACGATCAAGGACAGCTGAATAGTACAAATTTATCGATGCCAAAATGTTTGTTGAAACGTCCAATTCATTTTGTATTGAACTTTTCAATCTGAATTCCATAGAGTGCGCGACACCACTGTTGTTGGCCCGTTCCTTCTCGTAAATCCTAACGATTAATGGTTCCAATAATAAAGTTAAGGTACTGGAAGGAATGGGCGGAGGGAGGGAGAGTAACTCAGGGAGGAACTGAGGGAGAGAGAGACAGCGAGGGACAGAAGGAGGTAGGGAGAGAGGGTGAGACAGAGGGAAGGAGAGAGAGACAGGACGGAAGGAGGCAATACCTCTCACACTTTCAAATTTGCTTCCTCGCCTCTTTTTATATATATATATATATATATATATATATATATATATATATATATATATATATATATATATATATATATATATATATATATATATATATATATATATATATTATTAAATATGACCGAAAAAGTAAGATTAATAATTCTAACACGAATTTTCTCAATCTTTCGTACATTACGCTTCACTGTTGGAGGTAAATCAAAAATTAATTCTCCAAAATTCATTTTTATTTCTAGTCTGACGCGACACGGGCGCGTTTCGTAAAACTTATTACATTTTCAAAGACTTTATTTCACAAATACACAACTGAATAGAACTTACGTATCTCAGATTTTATATCTACATTTGAGTGAGGTGGGAGGGGTGATGTGGCATTAACACAAGACAGAACAAGAGGGGATATTAATAGGGTATTAAAAGTATCAACACAAGACAGAACACAAACAATGGGTATTGAATAGAAGTGTTTGTAGAAAGCCTATTGGTCCATATGTCTTGATGCTTCTATATTGGAGCGGAGTCTTGAGGTGGGTAGAATATAGTTGTGCAATAATTGGCTGTTGATTGCTGGTGTTGACTTCTTGATGTGTAGTGCCTCGCAAACGTCAAGCCGCCTGCTATCGCTGTATCTATCGATGATTTCTGTGTTGTTTACTAGGATTTCTCTGGCGATGGTTTGGTTGTGGGAAGAGAACCATCGCCAGAGAAATCCTAGTAAACAACACAGAAATCACCGATAGATACAGCGATAGCAGGCGGCTTGACGTTTGCGAGGCACTACACATCAAGAAGTCAACACCAGCAATCAACAGCCAATTATTGCACAACTATATTCTACCCACCTCAAGACTCCGCTCCAATATAGAAGCATCAAGAAATATGGACCAATAGGCTTTCTACAAACACTTCTATTCAATACCCATTGTTTGTGTTCTGTCTTGTGTTGATACTTTTAATACCCTATTAATATCCCCTCTTGTTCTGTCTTGTGTTAATGCCACATCACCCCTCCCACCTCACTCAAATGTAGATATAAAATCTGAGATACGTAAGTTCTATTCAGTTGTGTATTTGTGAAATAAAGTCTTAGAAAATGTAATAAGTTTTACGAAACGCGCCCGTGTCGCGTCAGACTAGAAATAAATATGAATTTTGGAGAATTAATTTTTGATTTACCTCCAACAGTGAAGCGTAATGTACGAAAGATTGAGAAAATTCGTGTTAGAATTATTAATCTTACTTTTTCGGTCATATTTAATAATATATGTCTACAGGAAAGACTGCTACCAAAATATACTAATATATATATATATATATATATATATATATATATATATATATATATATATATATATATATATATATATATATATATATATATATAATATATATATATATATATATATATATATATATATATATATATATATATATATATATATATATATATATATATATATATATATATATATATATATATATATATATATATATATATATATATATATATATATATATATATATATATATATATATATTATATATATATATATATATATATATATATATATATATATATATATATATATATATATATATATATATATATAATATATATATATATATATATATATATATATATATATATATATATATATATATATATATATATATATATATATATATTAGTATATTTTGGTAGCAGTCTTTCCTGTAGACATATATTATTAAATATGACCGAAAAAGTAAGATTAATAATTCTAACACGTATTTTCTCAATCTTTCGTACATTTCTTTTCACTGTTGGAGGTAAATAAAAAATCAATTCTCCAAAATTCATTTTTATTTCTAGTCTGACGCGACACGAGCGCTTTTCGTAAAACTTATTACATTTTCAAAGACTTTAGTTCACAAATACACAACTGAATAGAACTTACGCATCTCCGATTTTATACCTACATTTTGAGTAAGGTGGAAGGGGTGATGTGGCATTAACACAAGACAGAACAAGAAGTGGTATTAATAGGGTATTAATTTCATCAACACAAGACAGAACACGAAACAATGGATATTGAATAGAAGTGTTTGTAGAAAGCCTATTGGTCCATATTTCTTGATGCTTCTATATTGGAGCGGAGTCTTGAGGTGGGTAGAATATAGTTGTGCAATAATTGGCTGTTGATTGCTGGTGTTGACTTCTTGATGTGTAGTGCCTCGCAAACGTCAAGCCGCCTGCTATCGCTGTATCTATCGATGATTTCTGTGTTGTTTACTAGGATTTCTCTGGCGATGGTTTGGTTGTGGGAAGAGATTATATGTTCCTTAATGGAGCCCTGTTGCTTATGCATCGTTAAACGCCTAGAAAGAGATGTTGTTGTCTTGCCTATATACTGGGTTTTTTGGAGCTTACAGTCCCCAAGAGGGCATTTGAAGGCATAGACGACGTTAGTCTCTTTTAAAGCGTTCTGATATGTGTCTGGAGAGTTTCTCATGAGTAAGCTGGCCGTTTTTCTGGTTTTATAGTAAATCGTCTGTTGTATCCTCTGATTTTTGTCTGTAGGGATAACGTTTCTATTAACAATATCTTTCATGACCCTTTCCTCTGTTTTATGAGCTGTGGAAAAGAAGTTCCTGTAAAATAGTCAAATAGGGGGTATAGGTGTTGTGTTAGTTGTCTCTTCAGAGGTTGCATGGCTTTTCACTTTCCTTCTTATGATGTCTTATTATGAAGACATAAGACAGACATTTTTTTTTTTTTTTTTTTTTTTTTTTTTTTTTTTTTTGAGATATATACAAGAGTTGTTACATTCTTGTACAGCCACTAGTACGCGTAGCGTTTCGGGCAGGTGCCTGGAATACGATCCCCTGCCGCGAAGAATCGTTTTTTCATCCAAGTACACATTTTACTGTTGCGTTAAACAGAGGCTACAGTTAAGGAATTATGCCCAGTAAATCCTCCCCGGCCAGGATACGAACCCATGACAGCGCTCGCGGAACGACAGGCGAGTGTCTTACCACTACACCACGGAGACTGTTGAACTTCTTCGGAGACTTCCTCTGTCGCCACTGACATAAAAATAATGTATTAGTTAGAAATATTTCTTGAAATCCACTCCACGGTTCCTCTGTTACTGCTACACTAACAATTCCGTTTCTTTTTCAAAAGATTCACTTGGACCTTTACTGTTACTGGCCAGTTCCCAAACCAACGCCGCGTAGCGGTAGGTTCTCGTACTAGCAACTGTCATGGCTTCGCAGAAGCTCCTCGTGTCAACTCTGTGTGACATGTAAAAATGTCGTCAACATACCTGCAGTATATGGCCGGTTTCAATGCCCACTTGGGGACTGTAAGCCTCAAAGAACTCAGTATATAGGCAAGACAACAACATCTCTTTCCAGGCTATTAACGATGCATAAGCAACAGGGCTCCATTAAGGAACATATAATTTCTTCCCACAACCAAACCATCGCCAGAGAAATCCTAGTAAACAACACAGAAATCATCGATAGATACAGCGATAGCAGGCGGCTTGACGTTTGCGAGGCACTACACATTAAGAAGTCAACACCAGCAATCAACAGCCAATTAATGCACAACTATATTCTACCCACCTCAAGACTCCGCTCCAATATAGAAGCATCAAGAAATATGGACCAATAGGCTTTCTACAATCACTTCCATTTCAATACCCATTGTTTCGTGTTCTGTCTTGTGTTGATGAAATTAATACCCTATTAATGCCACCTCTTGTTTTGTCTTATGTTGATGAAATTAATACCCTATTAATGCCACCTCACCCCATCCACCTCACTCAAATGTAGATATGAACAAAACCGGAGATGTGTAAGTTCTATTCAGTTGTGTATTTGTAAACTAAAGTCTTTGAAAATGTAATAAGTTTTACGAAACGCGCTCGTGTCGCGTCAGACTAGAAATAAAAATGAATTTTGGAGAATTGGTTTTTGAATTACCTCCAACAGTGAAAAGAAATGTACGAAAGATTGAGAAAATTCGCGTTAGAATTATTAATCTTACTTTTTCGGTCATATTTAATAATATATGTCTACAGGAAAGACTGCTACCAAAATATACTAATATATATATATATATATATATATATATATATATATATATATATATATATATATATATATATATATATATATATATATATATATATATATATATATATATATATATATATATATGAACAAGCCTGAATGGTCCCCAGGACAATATACAACTGAAAACTCACACCCCAGAAGTGACTCGAATCCATATATATATATATATATATATATATATATATATATATATATATATATATATATATATATATATATATATATATATATATATATATATATATATATATATATAAAAGTTTGTGAGGGTACCACCTCTGGTGCCAATGTAAGGACCCATAGCCTCGGAGAAGAAAATAAAAAGTATTCAGAGGAGACCTTGTGGTTTCTCACTGAACACCAGTATTATCTTCTCCTACCACTCCTATTCTTTTGTATGTACACACATATATATTTACTTTACTTGAACTTTGTTACAAAAAAGGAGTTTCATATGGGTTACAAAGATGGTTATCATAGGTTGTCGAGTTCCTCCAGCTCCTCAGATGGCGGGCAGGAACCCTGGATGCAATGCGCATTTCCCCTCTGTATCGTCACACTGAGGCGCTGGAAAAGAAAGCTTGCAGCTCTTGGGTCCCTTGTTGTTTCAATGAGCCTAGAACCCAG